>NW_028230456.1:1781258-1898405 GCF_043228905.1 Azolla caroliniana
TTCAAATGCTCCATAAAAAGTTCATTGTCAAGCAGCCATTCATGTTCTTCAGTACCTAGCAGGCACAACCGGCTATGGCTTCTCATTCAAAACACACATTGTGTGAGTTGGTTATTCACATGCTGATTGGGCAGGAGATGCTGACACACGATGGCCTGCATCTGGCTATTGCCTTCTACTTGGCTCAGGTTTAAGCCTTGGAAATCCAACACAAACCAAATTCAGTTTCATCTTCTTCTACAAAAACTGAATATCGTGCCTATTTGGAAACATGTGAAATCTTATGGTTAATACAAATCCTTGACCATCTTAGAATTCCACAAAACACTCCTATTTGAGTTTTCCACAACAGCCAAAGTTCTTGTGCATTAGCACACAATTCTCTCCACGGTAGGAATAAATACATTGAAGTTCACTACCATTTTGTTTATGAGCTTATCGCTCTCAGATGATCAGACTGGACTATTGTTCCATTTGAGAAAGTGCGGCTGACCTCTTTCACAAGCCACTTCAAGGGACATTATTGATCAGCTCCTTATCTCATCTCAATGTAGAGCACCGTTCTAGAACTGAGAGCTGTTGGACTGTGACTACCCCAGAACAAATCTCTCCCTTCGGCACCCTCTCTATATTGCAGGTGCTTCCCTCGCTTTGGAGCTGGATCAAACTATGCTAAAGATCTTTCAAAGACAAAAATTACAATTTACCTGATTTGAGAATCTTACATGTATAGATGACAAAATTCTTTAGACACATCTTAGTCTAGTTCTGTTTACTTTTTTGCTTAGTTACAAGTATTTTGGTTTGTTCTCAAAGATAAAACAACATTTCAAGACATGATCTCTTGTTTGGTCTTATAGGCCATTTTGAACTCTTAAAAGACATTAATATATCTTTCTTTCATTTGACCTTCTGAACCTGCCACAATTTCATTGCGGCATTTACTACATTCTTTTTCTTTTATCCACTACTTTACCTCGTGATGTTCCTAGGCATATTTTATCCCCTTTAATAAATGCATTTGTTGCAAAAAGTACAGTTCTTGTTTCATTTGTTTTTCTGCTGCTACTAGCCTCTTTAGCACCTTACTACTGTTCACAACAGTTTTCTCACACCAATGTCAAATGCCATATGTTTCCGGTCTACTTCAGACTAATTAACCCTAATAAGTTACAATTGTTTAATCAAGGGCTTAGAAAGTAAAGAATCTAGGTGCCTGGATCATGCCGAAAATTTACAACCAACATTATTCTCATTCTTCAAACTTTCTTCAGGACAAAATATATTAATAGAAACATACACCAACCAACCTCCTTGCTCATCGCTGTATGTTTCTTTAAGACCAAATTGTCAACTTTTTAAGTGATGACCCATGTAAACAAATTCTTCTGGGATTAGATACCTGATCACAATAGTTTCCCCAACTGATCCATCCCTTTGGTAAATGCTTAAAGAGAGAAATTGCATTTGAAAATGCTTGATTTGCATCCTCACTATCGCCCATTTTCTGCATAAACTCCCCTCTAAGACGATATATTTCTGCTTTGTCCTGACTTAAAAAGTAATCAAGGTTCGTTGCATTTAGAAGATTCAACCCGGATATCAGCTCCCCTTTCATTTCTAAATGAGCCTTAGCTTGTTCCCTAATCTTCACAAACGCTTCCTGTTTCACAGTATTGATATAAGGACATTGGAGACTTTAAAGCTGCAAAGACATACCAATGAGAAAACTTAATAACACTGATGCATCAATGATTATTACCTGGACTTCCATTGTCAAATAGCCATACATTTTGTTGAGCACAGTCACACAGACATCATGCAAACCCTGTTTGCGTGCAACATATGCTAACTTATTAACACTCCAAGCCTTGTCCCTGTACCCTAGTTGGTGAAGCTGCGGATTTGTTGTTGAGAGGTCTTTAAAGGCATTTATTACAGCATTATACATGTGATTGCGCCACTGCAGTAGATCATACCAAACTGTTAAATCATCCCATTCATTAGGTGTCCTTGATCTCCAAATCTCCAAGATTTCCTTTAGCTCTATATAATTACCAGCTCCAGACTGAACTCCAGGGAGCTGTGGTGTAGAAAGGGGCTTATTTCCATTTGTGATCTCAAGAAGAACTCGTCCAGACTCTTGTAGCTCAACTAATTGCTGAAATTGTTGCAGAAGGGGAAAATGTGATTGAACAACCATCTCAGGGAACTGCCACCATTGATGTAAGGCTAAATCAATGCCTTGCACCACCCTTTTATCAGCATCATTTAGGACGCCCAAATGCAAGGCGACATACGCTTCCAATATCCTCAATTTTGGAGACTCTTCTACCTGTGCTTTAACAAGGACGGTATCCTTTAGTGTTGTCCAATCAGGAATTTTCCAAAGGCAATCCAGTAAAATGTCATAGTTCTCTACACTTTTTCCAAACTCTGCAAGGATATCCCACTGACTGAGTTGTTTTGCACAGCCAATCCATTGTTCTTCCCACAAACACATCTCTGCCTTTGACACATTATTGTAGCCACCCTGTGTCGCTTTGCTCATTGCTTGATAGAAAACATCCTGCGCACGCTGCCAAAAACCATGTTGTACAAGAGAGAGACCTGCCCGTGTTTCCAGGGTAATAGGCCGCCTCTTCCAGAGCCCAAATCGTGCATCTTCCTCATTGATAGCACGATAAAGCTCCGCCAAAGCATCAAAACAGCGAGTTTCCTGAGGAAACAGTATGACATGACTTTCTAACAATGAAATCGCAATATGCCATGCGTTGTATGTTTTTCCCAGAAACTTTATCAGCTCACTAGGTATTTTCGGTTGTGGTTGACTGAGAGACAAACCCTCTAACAATGCCTGGACAACATTCGGCCTTTTACCCTGCTGTTTGGCATGATATTCTTTCGAGAAAAGTGTTATCATGGGCTTTGCTAGTGTAACTTGTTCTTCTTTTTGCAATGTTGCCCAAGCTATGGGAAAAACGAGCACCCACATGTGATATGCAACATTGGCATCTGTGTGCGCTAGTTCTCTCAGCGGAATCACAAGATCAGCAACCTGAACAACAAACAGAAAACAGTAGAAATGATTATTCAACAGAACCAGAAAAGAAGAATATTTATGTAAGGAAATAAAAGCAACTAACCTGCAGCTTGCTCATTTCATTTAAGAAACGGACATGTTTATTGGCTACAGTAACAAAGGTTGGGGGCGACGAATCACTTTCCTCTGGTGTCTCAGCAATTACCTGTGGTACTCCAGATCGTTCTGGAACACCTCCGGATGCCATAAGTGGTGGAACTTGTGCTGAATTTGGCGCGAGAGTTATAGGTTCTTGCTCTACTAGAATCGCAAGGAGGAGATCCAGTCCTTGTTTCAGCCAAAAAATATCACTGAGAGCCTCCCATTCTTGTTGTAGAATGATATATTGTAGTCTCTGAAAAAGTGTTTTCCCAATGGATTCATGATAAAGGGTAAAGAACTTCTGCCGTATATCAGGATCTCTGGCCCTCAAACCCAGCATAAATTGGCATTCCACATTTTGAAATACGTCTTTTCTAGTTGTCAAGTTATACCTAACACACAGAATTAATATAATTGTCAGTAACAGAATTTGGCAAGCTTCGGTGCATAAGATGCTAACAGTATTATTCCATTACTTTTTTGGAGGTATAAAATGATGAAAGACATGATCAATGGTGCTTTTCACATTTTTTGAATATGCAAAAGAAGATGTATTGATGAAAACATTGCACATTGGCTTTTTATAAAGAATATGCAGCACTGATACAGATTTCTGGAAAGTTCCACTACAGCTATCACATACAAAGAATAGCAGAAACTACTAACCTGGTTATGTCAGAACACAAGCGATAAAGAAGTTTCAGGTATTTTCCCTCCCATTCTTCCAGCACAGAAGCACTCATATTTTGTTTGTCAACTTGGGATAACTTCTGAAGAAATGTGATAACATCCTTCACATTAAGTGCTGATGGACCAGTTCCAGTGCCAGAGACCTTAAAGTCATTCTCTATCCAATCTTTGATAATATCAATGATTGTGAGAAGCACACTGGCATCTGTGCCTTTTTCAACAAGCATAGCATGCAATGATTGCCAAAAAAGTCGCTTGCAGTCAGGTACTAGTAAAACACGGCTACTGACAAGTTTGAGCAATGCTTTTAAATTTGTTGTTACAGATCCCATCTCCGTCATTAGCCGAGCAGCATTAGCAGCTGCATCTTGCTCGGATCTATGATCCTACGGCACAAAGAATAGGATATTACTTTATACAAAAACCTTGAGTGGAAAACTAATGCCATAAAATGTTATTTTGGAATGTACTTACTTGTCTAGATAGTGCATTTGATACAGAAAGCATCTCTTTCATTAGACGTTGAATTACACGAACAAGAGCAGGTAAGAACCAGTCTATATACCTTTTCTGACCTTCTGTAAGGGTCTTCACTATAGACCATGTAAACCCAATCATTGCATTTGCAGTGCTTGTATCTAGGCTTGGTTGTATGTTTGTTACAGTTGCCAAATGTTTTTGAATAAGTTCTTCGACTTTGGCATGTATTGGTCTGATTTCTTGAGGTACATTTGCTGACTCCACAGGAAAAGCATCAAATACCATCTTTAATAGAGAGCATAGGGATTTCCCTACGTCAGGAAGCTTACTGTTGAAACATGGTTCAAGCAACTGATCCAAGCCAAGGGTTAGCATCACTAAACTATTGATAGAATCTTATAAGAGAAAAACACTTTTACACTTCTCTCATATTCTCGTGCAAGAAATTCAATTTTATATTCTGAATTGTGATGTAATTCAAGGTAAAGCTACAGTTTAAGAGATCAAATCCACTTTTGTCATCTATGGCGGTTGCTGGTATGTAATATAAGAGAAAAGGTTCAGATTGTGACTAACTGCACATAGATGCATGTACAGTTTTACTTCCAAAAGCGTTGGTATGTATGGATTTATTTTAAAAGACTGGAAAGGTTGAAAATACCTGAATAATATACTGCACATTGTTACGCACAAACAAATGAGGCTGCTTCTCCATAATTTTGTTCATCACATCTAATCCCTGAGCAACAGCCGAGAGGGGATCCTTATTTTGCCCAGCTGGTTGAACAGTTGACAGGAGTTTCTCCAGATAATGAAACTTCACATTTGCTGTAGGCCACACTTCTAGAGCTTGACTCAGAAGATCAAGGGCTTGCTTGTACATGGCAGCCATTTCCTTGTCTTTTGGTTCTGTCACTAACGCTACCTATGAATCCAATGGAAGTTTTGAAGCTATATAAAACATTTTCATCTTCAAAGAGGGAAACAGGAGAGCAAAAATCTTACTCGTATAAGAAAGTTAATGATCATTTCTTCCATTGCAGCATTTGGCTTGAATTCTTCATCTGGCAGACCTCCTGATCCAGGTGTACCAATATTTGGAATAGCCCCACCAGCAGTACCAATTCCAGGAGACATTGCGGACAAAGAGGGCAATCCATTTTCTGTTTTCACTCGTTTACTAATATCATCTCCAGTGTTGGGCAGCCCTGCTGTCTCACCACTTCGTTTCGATCCAACTTGCACAGATACATTATCACCTAAGCTTACACCAGATGCATTTGAATCTGCTACCTGGTTAAGTCCATCTGCATCAGAAGTGGACTTTGTTTCTGCCTGTCTTCTCTTCTCCCAAGCTACAACAAGGCCAGCAAGTTCAATGGCCAGTCTTCTATTTTCAGGTGGCGTATTTGGTGGTAAACCAAGCCGGCTAAGGGCATTCACCATTTGCGGCACAAATTGACCACGACAAGTATAGAAAAGATCAGAATGACGAACCAAAAGCTGAAAAATGTGTATTGAATTAGGAACCGAATGACCCTCCTCAAGCAAAATCTTCTTTGTGTAGCGAATCCAAATTGGTATTTTGTATTCCCCTAGTGGCAGTCTTTTTGGTAAAGCTGGCATAAGAACGTCAAGGGCTTGCCTGACCAATACTCTATTTTCAGGTTGGCAAGTACGCAACAAGGCAACAAACACCTGAAAAAGCAACGCTTGCCTCCTTAGAAATGAAAAAGAAGAGCATTATTGTACCGCATCTTAGTCAGTACTTACTTGAAGAATAATTTTTTCTGGTGCCTGATATGCCTCGAGAAAATGGCATACATTGACAAACGCCCATTGTTTACTAGCACTTTCCTCTCTTTTAAGATGATTCCATCCAAACTTGATAAGCTCTTTGCGATGATGAACCAATTCATTCGACATATGCTTTAATAAAAGAGTTGCTAGTTGCAGAAGTTCTATTCGCAATTGTTCATCATATTCTGCACTCACCTGAACCATAAAAATATAGACCAATATCAGGAAACAGAAACATTTCATGGAATGAACAGGATGGAATTGACGGGCTTCAAAATCTATGCTTGCGTAGTCACCTCTTCAGGTGGATCAAGTAGCTTTTCAACAATTGTCTTTATGATACTCTGATCAACAACATCAAAATTTTGATTTTTGAAAGCATGTGTCAGCATTGGTAGTATAAGCATCTGCATAGATATAACTAGATGATCTTGTGATAGCTCCTTATTCTGGAACAACTGTAAGAAATGGACAAGAACTGCTTTCTTTTTGGGGGGAGAATAGCCCTCACCAACCTATGAGTCAACAAAAAAGCAATCAAACGACGGAATGAATGAACACTTCTCAATCATTCAAGGAAACATAACTTATAAAAAGAAAATTCTAAATCCAAATATGATTACCTCGATGATATAAATCTCCTTGAGGAAAGTGTAATCAATGCGCGTACGGACCAAAAAAATAGATAACAGATCAAAAAGCACGCCTACTTCATCATTATCATGCCTCAAATAATTCAAGAAACACTTGACAAGGCGTTTGCTCTCTTTGACCTGTCCAAACGTCAGATCTAGTGGGTAACATGCAAAAAAAAACGTCCATATGGTTCTTTTTAACAAATAATTCACCTGGTTCAACGATAAGTTTTGTTCATTTTGTAAGCGGGCAAGACGAGCAGGAGAATGCCATACTTGAACTAGGGCATCAAATACAGGACGGTTGTTATATAGCCAATCTGGTAATAGTTTTACTAAGGCTGAAATAAGTGCAATCCCTTGGAACTGCAACTCAGGTGTCTCTGCAGCATTATTTCCAGAAGCCTGCTTAGGTGCAAATCCATCAGCTCCAGGAACTACACCACTATTCTCTGAAGAGTTCAGTAACACAGTTGAACTTGAATCTTCTGTAGGAGCTGGTAAACTATTCTGCGTAGCAATTGTGGCAATAATTTTTTCTGGAGATTTTGCTAGCTCTTCTCGTAAGGGTTGTCCTGCTTCTGATCTTATTATATCCATAAACCTGCAGTTCTCATAAGAGTTTTAATATACCACAAAATTCACGACACTTTGAGAACAATGACTAAAAACTAGATTGACATCAGCATAAAAAAGAGCTATTCAAATTATTAACCTCCTGAAGTTGCCAGGTTGTGTCAATCGAGCAAGAAAATAATCGACAGCTTCTGTGGCATATCTGTTCAAAAATTTTGTTAAGGGTAGCCTATATGGACTGTTAAGTTCACTATATATTTGTCCCGGAAGTAAAGCTGTCTCTAATTGCATTGTTAGTGTCACCAGCTCATCAAGAAACTTTCCAGCTGCATTTGGAAGAAGATGGAACAATTCAATAATAGCTGCAATGAAAATGACAGGGGTTAGCTATCAGAAGTTTTTCAAAACAATATAGCAAGTTATTTTAGCAGTTTCAAATGTTTTTGTTTCATTAAAAATGATCAAATCAATTCATGTACGTTCCTTCTTGAGTTTATGGCTTGATTTATGCTCCCTAGACAGTATATAGTGAAGAAAAAAAATGTCACATATTACTTAGCTCGCCAAGGGCAAGTATGTTTGACGTGTGTAAAAAGCACTCCTTCAAAACTCAAGTCATAGCACCTTCAATGTTATTTAAAATGGATACAAAAGAATTTAACTACTTTGTCATATCTATGAATTGTAACAAATTTGAGAGGTCTCTAGATTATATTGCCAGCAGTGTTTATGATGTGACAAAGACTTCTCAACGTTTAGTGCCACTTGGTGCTAAACCATCATGGCAGACAATGCATTCTCAATGGCCCCAATCAATACCAAGAGAATCTACTTCTAACAAAAAATCAAATCAATTATCTTCTTGGTCATTGAATAATCGAATTCTCTGCAATTGCAAGCCAAACCATTTATGCAAATTACAAAGATTGACCTGATGCTCTGAAATAAAATTTCAACTACAATTATTGTATCCTAAGTACATACCAGCAGCTATTTTGGGCTCTTCTCCAGCTTTCCATGATTTCTGTGATTGTGAAAGTTTTTCTGGCTCTAGCCATTTCCTTAAATGCTCCATGAGCTTGCAGCCCAAAGTAACATTGAACCAATTTGATAAGAGCTCCAGCAAGCGCGCTAGTCCTTGCAATAAAGGCATAGTGAGACTTCTCGTATGCGCAAGATTAACAAGAATTGGCCTTAGACTGCTCTGTAACAGGTCCTTCGGCATTTTTTGCTGTTGAATTACCTGTACAAATAAATTGAACCAACAAATGAAACAATCTACTCCAAGTACAGCACAAGCTGCTTCTATTTTCAAAGTTCAAACAATGAACTCACTTGACGCAGTCCTTCTTTGGCAACAGCAACAATCTCTGCAGTTCTGCAAGTTAGGGACTTGAAAAACATGGCAATAATTCGTGATCGCAAATCTGCATGATTTGGTGTTTTGAAATCAGCCCAAGCCATTGCAGTGCAAAGAAGCTCAATGCATGCTGTCCGAAGTTTGGTAAGCGTCACAGCCAACTTTGGATTCATGAACTTTCCAATAAGCACACTTTCATCTGTATCTGCAATTTGCAGTACCTCTTGAAGAAGATTAACCAGCTCAGGTGTCATCTTCAATAACGGTGGTCTCAATGCAAGGCAAAAGTTCAAGGCCATCACAGTTCCCACCTGGATTAAAATAACATTGCAAAGAGATAGTTATACTTTATTTTATATTATGTGGGTCTGAAATGCTTCCAGAAAAAGAGACATGTATAGACCTGTTGTTCAGGATGTTTTGTGCGAAGAGGCCTCGTAATAAGAGGTTGAAGAAGAGTTTGATGCAAAGGTTCTTCTAACAACTCTGAAACTTCCATACCCGTTCTACTAGCAAGCAACGCAAGGCATGACTGCACGTTTTTCCTTACAATATGAGTGGCATTTGGGTTGAAAAGTTCTGCTGCTAGCACATCAACCACCCCTTGAAAGCTTTGGCGGCGAGGCTCATTTGTTGATTCTTCCACATTATTGGCCACTCTCAGAACTTGAGTGAGCACTTGACTCGTCTCTTCTTGCTCTTTATTTGCATGCTGGGGGAGGCGCTTCAGTACATACACTAAGGCACGCACAGCTCTTACTTGGAAATGACACAAAGTGTCAACAGTGGCCTTGCCTACGAGTGCCCCTAGACCCATAACACCACCCATTTGAGCTTGCCATGTACTACCATAGCAGCAGTGCAAAAGCCTTGGAAGAAGTTGCTCAAAAACAGGAATGCGAACTCCAGGTGGAGGTGAGTACACAGGATTCATAGAAGGACTGCTCACCATCATAGGAGTTCCAGGTGTGCTTACCCCTTTCAGTGTTAACACACCAGTGTGCTTAGAACGTGCAAGGAGAAGGAGCGTTTCAGCAAAAATGTTCAATCCATTCAATGCAGCTTTAGCATGTGAACGATTTTCATCTGCCAGAACAGCCACCAAAGCATCCAAAAATATCAATGGATCTAGCTCTTTGAGATTGGTCTGAGACTTGCTTCGAGGTTTTGCACCAGAACCTCCACCAGAGTTCTGACCAGGAGCTGCAGGAGCTGCTAGAGAGTCTACATGGAAAATCATAGCAAAGTGATGACAAATATTTGGAACAAAATCATCCTTTGCATCTTGTAGTTCAGGTTCTGCACTTGCTGCAATGACAGTCATCAACAAAATTTTGAATACTGTTTTCTCTGCCATGAGTTGCGTTTTGGTCTTCACACCAGGGTCCGCCTGTAAAACATCATGCAAATTACATCAATAAGTTCGTAAGGCCATTTGAAACAGTATTCAATCAAATTATCTCTTTAATCCAGGCACAAAATTTATTTACCTTCATATTCAGCGTTTCAGCCTTGCGCCGTAAGGGATCAATAGGAGTCAAAAGCATTGTACTAAGCTGGCCAGAGGTTACACCATCATTCCCAATATTCCCTTTTAGGTTTAAAACCAGACAAAGACAAACTCGCAGAAATTTCAAGGCATGCTTTCGGTAGAATGACTCCACCCCAGGTTGTGGTTGCATTACTGCAGTACGTGCAAGATAAATGCATCGATCTAAAGGCACCAAGAAAGAAGTTGTTGGTTCAAATGTCAATATTAACCTCAAACCATGCTCCGGATTTTCTTTGCAGTCAAGTGCAAGAGGCTCTTTCAAAAATCTTCGGTTCCTGCCACCAAGTTTCCCCAGTAACTGAAGTGCCTTGGCACCCCACGGGTAAGGTTTTGGCCGGAGGTGTGTCCACAGTGTCAAAATAAGTTCAGACATAACTTTCGCCATACTTGGTTCCAGGAAATCAGGATTCAGGCTGTCAATCCAAAGCTCCAAAGTTCTTAAACCAAGCCCAACAAGTTCTTCACTTCCTTTCAAAGCCAAAACAAGCGGCTTCATCAGCTTTGGAAGATGAGGGAGGAGAGAACTCAATCTAGCAGGCATTATGAGACAGAGTTCAACCACCAAATCTATCATTTCAACCCCTGTAGGACCCTCCAGCATTGCAAGTAGCATGTTAAGGCATGGTTGTAAATATGGAATAAATTCCCTGAAAAGAAGCTCAAATTTCCCACTGGAAAGTGAGAGGAACATTGTACGAAGAAGTTGCATGTACCCTTCAGGTTTCTCAACTTCTGTTGCACACTTGATACAGGTTTCCATCAATGTTGCAATATGAGGCTGAAGAACACGTTCACAGTCTCCTTGGCTCTTTGCTACTGCCACAAAAAGATATCTGAAAAGCTGTAACACTAGTTTTGCAGGAGGTGAGTCAGGTTGCTTCAATAATTCTAGCTTGCTGGCCACAAGGAAGTTGACAAGAACATCCGCAAAATGCCGAACAACTTTAGGTGTCTGAAGTAGGGTTGAGAATATTTGCAGAAGCTGATTATTATTGATCATACATTCAAAGAGATGTGGCATACACATGGAGAACATGTCCATGAGATTTCTTGGCTCCATGACAGCAAAAACAGAAGAATAATGCTGGAACATGTCTCTCTCTTCATCCTTGTCTTTGAAAAGGGCAAGACAATGAATGCCACTTTTCAAAATCCCCATTGCCAGTCGTACCTGATATTTCATGAATTTAAAAGAACATGTAAGCTATATATCCTTCTTTCATATTTTAAGGTTTCACCTCATCTTTTATGTTTTCACCATAAACTCGATCATTATGCTATACTTGCCTCATCTTCTCTCATCCCCTTGGGACCATTGGAGTTGACAACACCTGATGCTTGGCCTGCTTGTGGTGGTGCATTAACGAAAGTTATGCTCCAAACCAATGTCTTCATACCTAGAATCAATGTAAAAAGATAAGTGAAATGTTCAGTTAGCTAGGAAGCGTTACAATATTGATCATTCCTTCAGTACCCATGACAAGAGATTTGATTAATTGCTTGCAGTCCGTAACTTCTTTTGCATGCTCAGGTGGCACATGAAGATTCAATGCTGTCTGCATACAAGAAACATCACATGAGATACATGTCACAGACTGAAATATGATCAAAAATCAAACATGAGGATGTATGCACATTAAAAAAAAAGAAACCCTTGACTGAGAAGAAGTTAGTGTACAATGAGATCATAAACTATGATATCATTAAAAATAGCCACATGATGCCCCGACCTGGATGGGAAGTTCCAAACGTGTCCTTAAGCTGGGACGCTCTTTGCCTTCTTCGCCTTCACCGCCTTGTAAAAGCTTTTGCATTTAATTTGTATTAAGTGTTATGCAGTAAAAACTAAACACATAATTTTTCAACCTAAGACTTTCATAACACTGTAAGTGTTCAGTGAACAGTTTTCGGTGTCTTAATTCACATACAAAGCACTAACTACCAAGAAAATGATAGACTATTGACCTGTGGGACAATATGCTTTAGTGTTCCAAATTTGCTTACAAACGCATCCAAGATACGCCCCTGCATATTTAGATATTGGATATTGATGAATTAAGACTAGCTCAGATAGATGACAACAACAAATATTGCGAAAAACACAAATATTAGATATTAAACTTACCAATAATGCCCTCCCCTCTTCCTTACTAGGAATGTCAACACCCCTAATGAAGATGGGCTCTGCCTGTATACATAGAATCATCATGCTTTCAAAAGATTAGCATGGGACTTCAAAAACATAAAATGAAAAGCTTTTGCTGAAAAATAAACCTTCATAAACGTACCAGATTCAGCATCAAGCGTACACATGTGGTCTGTACACTCAGTGGAAGGGAAGAGTCATGCATATTTCTTGAGAACAGGTATACAATTCGAGAGAGCTGCATTCATTGTAATAAAAAGAATATCTCATTTCACAGACAAATGCAAAGGATAAAATACATCAGTCACATTAAACAATAGAACTCAGATTAACAAGTTTGCAGAACCCATTTTTACCTGCACAAGTTTTAACTCAAGGCGTACATGGTGTATAAGCTCGGCAAGGATACTATATGCTAGTGGTCTGAGGGTCTCAAAACAAGCTCGACCAGTTCCTACCAGAACTCTGAAAAAAAAGAGAAAGAAAAATGAGCATTATGAACAACAATCTAGGAAATAGCCTATCTACTTTAATATAACCCGAATAAACCTTTCTTGCTGATAAAGAAAATAAGTACTCTCCAGATTCTTCAACTCAACTACAACTTTCCTCTAGTGGCACATATAACGTAGTCATACGATAGTAGAATCTTAATGATCACACATTTGCATTTTGGTTGTGTACATACTCCAAATTACCAAGATAAAACACATGCCAGGAACACGTACCTTTCTTCCAAAATCTTATCAATTAATGGGAAAAAGCCTCTTCTGAATTCAGTAGCTAAGACGTGTCGGGTTGCCACCAAAAGTTCCTGTCAAAAAATATGAAAGATGTCTTCAACCTGATGAATTTCCATCCTATTAATTTGAAGAAGAAAAATCAAGACACTTAATAAACATACCTTGCGTATAGAAACAGAATCAGGACAAGTCACAAGTAGATTGACGATGCTTTTTGAAATGCTCTCTTCATGCGGTCGGATGCACTCAGCAAAACTTTTCAGCAAGTAAGTAAGAAAGGAAACTGTCTGTACTTGCAAAAATAATAGGTTCCAATATGTTAGAAGATTTCTAAGCATAATGAAAAAAAAATCCAGCTTCTTGAGTTCAGTCAGATTTATACCTTAACTTGAGCTGCTTTCAGCTCTGTAAATTGGTTTCTAAGGTTAGATGGCACTTGCTGAGGACCAGGTATTGAAATTGTTGTTACCATTAATGGTAACAAAATAGATATATTAGATTGGAGATATCGAGGATAGAGCTGAAACAAGAACATGACAATAAGAGGGCATTCTGTAACAATTTTGAAAGACCGGGTGCTAGGATTAAGCTGCCCCGCATTTGGACCACCACCACCTGGTCTTTGTGGACCAATATAACCTAGGTTATGTTGAGTTGTTGCAATCTGGTTATCTGACCCATTTGCATCCTCAAAGAAATAATTCACAGTTGCTTTGAAATTTTGATATATCTGTGAACAAGGACAGAAACCAACACAGGCATGAATTTCAGGAATATCTATGAGGTCATTCTAGTTTTGACGATTCCCTAACGCAAACAGAACCATTGCTGATGACACTAGGGTGCTTTCTGCTTGGTTACTTTATCAAAGAATCAAACTCAGAGGAATATCCAAACAGGCAAATTAGGAAAAAAGCTTGCTTTTTCTTCATGCAAACCATTTCAAAATACCCCCTACACAGCTGGGTAGAGTGCTTTGTGATGATTGTAAGTCCCATGGATCATGTTGGCTCCCCGTGAATACAACATCCTCATCTCTCTCTTCTTGCATGATTAAATTCTGCTAGCTAGACGAGAGTTTTCACATTTCAACTATTCTATCATTCATTATATTACTACAAGCATGCAATACCATTGCATAATAGATTTTATATGTAAGAAAAAGTTTATCCTCACCAGTAACATTGCAAAAAAAAAACTCTTCAAATTATTTGGACATTACCTTGCACACAAACTCTAGAAATGGTTGTACTTCCGGCTCGAGTGCAGGTCGGAAACTTCGATGTAAATCAAAGATGATGCGTAGACAAATCAGTCCATTTTCCTCATTATCAGTGGTCAATATATGCATAAGAAGTTTAAGTAGATCTTGTAGAAATGGCTTGATAACTTCCGAGTGTGGGAGTCGATTCAAAATTTCAATTATTACATTTCTTAGTTTATGTTCGATACTGTCTGTCGTCTGTGGCTTTGTATGTTGAGTCAGGAGAGTAGAAAAAACTCGAAAATAACTCTTCAAGAAATTCAGATACTCTGATGTATGCACTATCTCAATCGTGTCACGAACTTCTATGGCTAATTGATGCCTGTTTTGCATAGCTGAAATCATGGATGTCAAGGAAAAACACTACCCACTCATAGACATGTCCTTTTTTACAACAATTCCACAATTTTCAGTATTGGAACAAACAAACAAAAAATAAGAAGTAGCATGTTATATACACATATGACCAGTTATGCATTTATTAAGCATACGGAGTAAAAAAACTGATTAATGCCCAGCATAGAATCATAATTTTAACATGGATTTGATTGCAACGCCATGCCCGAGCTTTTAAATGAATAATAATAAAATGTTTTAAAAAAACAAAATTTTGTACACATATGTATGTGAAGCACATTTGAAATCATACAAAACAGACAAGGGTGAGAACCCACTGTCTCACGCACATACACACTATAACTCGCTATCCACCTAGCTGTCTCACATAAAATATCAAACATAAACTCTCTGTATCTTCTCCCTCTCTTCTATTTGTAGAGTAGGATACAAAGTTCAGGCTCCAGAAACTTGCGAGCATGCTGATCGAAATTGGAGACAGGGATCATGGTGATTTTTTAGAGAAAGGAGAGAGGATCCCCCCCTCCTCCTCCTCCTTCCCTTACTTTCCCCTTCTTTACTTCTTTACCTCAAGGATAGCCTGAAAAAGAAAAAGGAGATTGCGGGAGGGAGAGGGAGAGGGAGACCTCGGAGAGTGGACAAATTCTTGTGCTTCCAAGCTCTGCATCGACGAAGGGCTGAGGGAAACCTAGCTCTTCCTTCTGTCTTTCCTTTGGTTTGACTGTCTCTCTCGGTCTCTCTGTTCTGCGTGCGCGCGGAGCAGAGTTCCTCCTTCGAGGGAGGAGCAGGAGCAGGAGAAGAGTAGCGAGGTGCGAGGGAACACAAAAGTAAATACTTCAAACTAAAGAGCTAAAAGCTCAATTTCTCCTCAATCAAAGCCAAAATGCCAAATTCCTAATGTTTAAACTTTAGTGTCGAAGCTTTTCTCTGGTCTATGGTGAGGGGGTGAGTTGAGGTTTCCAGGAGGAGACCCAAACCTTATAGATTCTCACACACCATGTTTTCTTAGGAACGTTGTTCATTAGCATGTCCTTCGGAAATTCATTCCCCCCCCCCCCTGAGAAAACCTATTCTGTGTTGAACACGGACACGAATTCTCCAACCCTCCGTGAAAAAAACCCGTGTTTTCTTCGGACACTGCGGTAGGGAGCTGGCTTCAATGGTGCCATTCTCTTACCACCTTATCGCGTCTAATGATTGACTTATTTGCCGACATGCTTCACAAAACCTTTGTTGCCACTACCATTAGTCGCTTTAGATTGACTTGGACTTCATTTCCAACTAGCAGTGCTTCTTGACAATCAAACTAATACTCATTTACAACCAATTGTAACAAGTAGGCAAAAAGACTTTGTAGATAGAATGAGCGAGGCATGAATGGGGCCCAATCTTATCTAGGCAATGGAAGTGGAATTCCATGAACACTTATTGAGCATGGGTGAGAGTCAAGGATCATATTCACATTGATTTCCTTCTTTTCCTTTAATCTCAGTATGTGGTGGTAGTTATTGATGTGTTTTTAGGGATGGTGGATTCAGTGTAGGGTTTTAACAAGAATAAATGGATGTATGTCATTGATGTGGTAGTGTGGATGTAGAATTAGGCAAAAACCCACACAATTGGTATTGTCCATGATTGTGAAGCGACAGAAACACCTATAGTCAAGTTCCAATAAAGTTTGTGTAGCCTATGCATTTTTATGAATGGAGTAACATTTTGTCAACTATTGCAAAGTTATGTTCTTGAATCATCCTACATATTGTATTAATATTGAGCTTTCTAAAGTGTGAGGACAACTTCTTTGTGGGCATTGTGAAGGTTCATGGGAAGATCCTTTGCATCACGATTTCATGGGAATCGTGGGATCTAAATGTTTGATACGTGGATGAAAGCATGCCTTGATATTTAGATCCCCGTAAAATTTCCAAAGAAGGAGGTCTTCTGTGTCAATTTAGATTGTCAATAGTTGCTACAAAGCTTCATTCATTTCTTCATTTTCTTCATGAGGAGAGTTTGATATTCACATCAAGGAGCTTGAGAGGGTGTTCTCGTAAGATCATTTGGGGTCCCACAACAACTATTACATCATCAAATATATGGTGAAGTTTGAATGTTGTATCGTAAGCGTCAAATAGAGTTTGGTATTGTCATAGCTTTGTAATAGGGGAAATGTGGAGAGAAATAGAAAGACCAAACAACATGAAGTTAAATTGATTGGTTATAGTGATTAAATAGATTGAATAAAGTAACACAACTAATAATATCAAAATTAAGCGATAGTCTAGACAAAAATTGTGTAAGGAACCCTTAATTATCATGCAATTAGCTCAAGTATAACAATAACAATTTCACTAATCAAGGTGGTTTTATCCTTGAATACATTGTACCTTGATCTACAACCTCTTCAAATTTTATCACAAGGATTGCTCCATTCCTCCTTTTGAAAATATTTGCTTGCTTCCTTGCTACCAATTTTTGAAAGAGGTACGGTTAATGCCAAGTTTAATATGGTCTCACATACGTACATTTGAAGGGTGATTCCTCATCGATTCATTTACGTCAAGGCTCGTGTGGGGTAATGTCGTATTGTTGGAAAAACATGTGTGAGAGAGTGTCAAGCACTCTTGAGCAAACTACTCTCACACTAACTATGATACCTTGCTTGATTAATTACACTTATTTGCTTAAAGACTTCACCTATGTTCTTAAATTGATAAATTAGTGAACACGCAATCCTAAGGCAGAGACTTAGGGTAATGGTCAAATATTAATTAAGGTGGGAGGGATAAAGAAAAAGACTAAGGCTATACCTACGAAGAGATGAAGAAACTTGGATTAGAAAGATCCACAACAACGTCTTGTGAAAGATCCGGAATTCCACACATTCCATATTAGAGATTTGTATTAATGTAAGCAAAGGATAAGGATAAACGATAGATCTAGATAGAGAGAAAGAAGGGTGTTGATCCCCCCGACCACCCCTCGAATGAAGGGATCGAGACGGACTCGAGCCTCGATCGGCGTCCCATACCACCGTCGTGGCGTCAAGTCGTACCTGGTGTTGGCGCGCTCGCTACAAGAGTTGAACCACCAAGAAACAGAGTCTCGACGTAGTCAAAAAGATGATGAAATGAGGGTAGCTAGGCCTCTTATTTATAGCGATACCCAAGGCCCCCATGCAAGTTAACACTTGGCCAACATTCCATTATGAGTTTACTAGCAAATGTTGGCTTGGTTTGCTTAGATTTTCTAAGAATTTTTCTTCAATCCTACACTTGGATCCATTACCACGTCTTATAAGAGTGGTAGGTTCATTTTCTCATCCATTTCAACTTGGATTGTCCTGATCATGATCATCTATATTAGCATTTGCCTATTTGTGGTGCCATGACCCTATTTCATCAAATACCACATCTCCTCTTGTGTGTACCTTCTTTGTAATCAATTTGTGGCATTTGTAGCCCTTCTTCTCTTCAAATCTCTCAAACTATACACTTTTCTCTACCTTTGGCACCATATTGCTTCTAACATCTTCTAGATATATTTGTGTGTACCTTCTTTGTAATCAATTTGTGGCATTTCTAGCCCTTCTTCTCCTCAAATCTCTCAAACAATACACTTTTCTCTACCTTTGGCACCATATTGCTTCTAACATCTTCTAGATATATTTGTGTGTGCCTTCTTTGTAATCAATTTGTGGCATTTGTAGCCCTTCTTCTCTTCAAATCTCTCAAACAATACACTTTTCTCTACCTTTGGCTCCATATCGCTTCTAACATCTTCTAGAACATAAACTTTCAAATGCAAAAGGTTTCGCTTCTTTTGGAAATATTCGTTGACTTTCACTTAGTTGCCATTGTGCACCTATTCATAACATGCACCATTTTCATTTGCCTCTTTTGCATAGTAGTTATTGGACATGAGCATTATCTTTTCTTGCAAAATGACCTGAATTATGTTACTAATGGTGGAATTTTTTGTTCCTTTACTTATTTATGTTGTCATGTATAATTGCATATGTATTTTTGTTGGATTCCTCGATCATTCACAAAGTTTACAAGCTCACACGATAAATACTCTCCACCTCAATCAAAATTGAAATAATTCTCTTCCAATCACTTCAATGTGTTGAGTGCTCAAATATTCCACTCATGTGCTTCATGAACTATATCCTCGTTCATTTAAAACAATCATCCACAAACGTTATAAAGTACTTCAGTCCATTGATCAAGGAGTTGCTAAATGTTTGCACATGCCATAGTAGACTAACTCAAGTATATTTTTTCTCACATTTCCTTCATAAAAAACAAATACATGTCTTATTTTCCAAGTCGACATGCTAAACCTCATTGTATCCATTTTTTCTAGCTTTTGCACGAGTCGCCGTTAGATATATCACATATTTGGCAACTAGATTCTCAAAATTCCTCTCAAGGTACTCACAATAACCCTTTCCCATTAGGAAATTTGTCATTCAATATTTCCATACCCTAAAGTGGATTGCACGGAGCTTCTCAATGATTATTTGATCATTGTGTGCATGAGTCTTGTAGACAACTTTCTTCTTCACCTCTTATTCTTTTATTCGATTGTCTTTTTCACTCGTCTTGCTTGTTCAGTTGCTGTCTTGTCTTGCTCGTTCCCTTTGTTGGCTTGTCTTACTCGTTTTTCTTGTTAGAATAGTTTGCCAGTGAATCTCCTTGATTGTCTCTATGATATACCACCTTCAAGAATTGGATCACTTTCTTTGGCTGGAGAAGCCCATGTTCTGATAATGAAAGTTAATTGAACTTTCTCTTGAACTCTACGTATGCCACCAATACTATTTCAATGGGTGGATTCCACCTAGTCAATTGTGTCAATTTTTTACTGTGTTTGTGTCATCCATGTAAAAATCTTCCAACATTTTTTCCCTCAAAATCCATCCACCTTGTACGCCCTACTTAAACCTACCGACTCCATTTCACATGTATGAATATACTACATTGTTGAAGCAAGAGATCATCCCCACATTACATACACCTTGTTATTGCATCTATTGTGTGTAAGATTCTAGATGATACGATTTAAAATTTCATCTTATGTTTTTTTAAAAAGGAACTCTAAACTTGAATGATTAGAATGATGTCCAATTTGTACACCAAGAAGATGTTTCATATGCTATCGTGTTTCATGTTAACTCTTAAGTCACGACTCCCAAGTATCACAATTTCCGTCATGGTATTTACCCCTCCTCCGTTATTAACAAGCACAACAAAGGTCTAATACTCCACATAAAAAGTTTCATGAACGAGACCACGTTGTGCTTACATTCCCTCTCCCCCCATTTAACAAGTTTCATGAATGAGACCTCGCTATGCTTACATTCCCTTCTTAGGAAGGAGATGCGCATCAAGATAACTTTCGTGCTCGGGTCCTATGGGTCACTATTGGCCTCTCTATGGACGCTAGAAATATCTATCTATGAATTGTTTGATACTATTTTTCCGAGTTGTAGACATGTGCCATGACATCGAGAAAGTCCAATCCTCAATATTTCGCTAGGAATCTTAATTTCTCTTCAAGCATTTAATAACCTTGGGTCGAGCATTTCACCAATGGCCTTGACCCAATAATTGTAGATTGGTCATTCATTGTACATGGTTTGCTAGGGCTTTGATTGTCTCATTTAGCAATTCCACGAGTGTAGGAAATCTTTACGATTACAATGACCTACTTGGACATTAAATGGCACACACCTCACTTGGATGTGTGTCCCCACTTTCACTATCACATTCAAAATCAAGATAACTACTCAAAAAATAGAAATTCTTGGAATAAGGACATGAATTTTTTTTTGTGATTCGCTCTAATTTGGAGTATCACCCTCACACTTGGCATGTAACACAATTCATTCAAGATATGATGACATATTAAGAGGGAGTGATAACTTAAGTGCCATACTTAAGACACCGCCTAGAAGGTTGAGCTAATACTTGTAAGCGTTATTCACATATAGAAACTTTGTGCTTCAATGTATGAATACCCCTTTTTATGAAGGAGATGCATCAAGACCACATGTATACTCTGGTCCCATAGGTCAAAATTGGCCTCTTTATGGACGATGGGAAAAAATCTAAAGTCTAAACCATTGACACAATCTTAGTTGCAAGTTGCAACCTCTATTGCGTTTCAATCCCCAAGCACCATAAAATTAGTTCACAGTTAGAATTTGTTATTGTCGAGCCATGTATTCAAATTAAGGTGAATAATAACTCATGTGTTTTGGAAATGAGTGTGTTATTTATTCAATGAATGTACATTTTCACGAGGTTAGTGTACCATTGAATAATACTCAAGCTGGGCAATGATCCCATGCATGTGTCAATACTTGGACATGATGAAAAGGTTAAGCTAATGAGATCTAACACTAATCGAAATGATCCTAAATCAACCATATCACGGAGCTTATAAATATTTTAAAGGAATCAAATTCACATCCTTGTATCAATGGTTATGTTTCCCCAAGAAAGAAATAAGAAAATAACTTCCTATTAGTTATTCGAACTCATGCCTTTTGTTTTGTCTTGAAAAAGACAATATGCTGACTTTCTTAGTTCTCAACGACTTGGAAGAACTTTGAACACTGTCAAAGTTGATTGTACTAGCTTGAAATACAATAACTTCATGCTACTTGTATTTTGAAACGTGCCTTTAATTATATCTCAATTTTGCACAACGAGTCCATCTCTCCTTACCTTTTTTGTGGTAGGTAAACCTTGAGTTTTAATTACTAAGTATCGCTTTAGGAAGAACGGGTAAGACTTATATAGAATATTCACAATAAAAATTGGAGATGTACATATAGACATACATTAGTAGAGGATTGTGTATCAATTTGCATCCATGTGCACACCCTATTATATAAACGTACTATACAATCATGATACTATTCTACCCCTTGTAAAAAAGGCAACTTATGTCACGTAAGAAAATGTTGTACGACATATAAATACATCGTCCATAGAGCTTGGGGAATACCGATGATTTTACTTTTGATAAGAAATAGGTGCAATTTATCCACCCATGCAAATTCTCAGTAGAGCTTATGTCGTGATCAAGATGAATGTTAGATGAATTAATTGTGAAAGTTACTATGTAAAACTTCTAGGATGATAATGAACAATATATTATGCAATGAAAATATTGATAATAATAGTGGAGATTAAGGTCGTTTTTAGGTAGTTTGGGAATATATCAAACAAAATTGGAGGCATAGTGATCCTTCTTATGAAAAGAATAACATTAGATGATTCTTGATGAGTAGAATTCAAATATGTTCTTAAATTTTTGGATATCGTATGTTGAAGTTATTGAATGTGTTAGTTCGATTCTTTTTGAAATTTCAAATGGAGCTTTTCAAAAAGAATTGAAATTGAAGACCGTTACTCCATCTAACGGAGTGAATGCAAATGGTCCATTTAATGCAGAACTTACAATAATCAATGTGATGGTTCTCAAGTGGGTTGATCATAATGCATACCACCTTGGAGCCCTACCTTCGAGGGTGCCACAAAATATACAAACTATTACATATTTGTTTCTAGATTCCATCATCTCTTAAAAATATGTCCTTACATACTAAGACCTCTTCTAGTGTCTAAGCCAAGGATTACACCAAAGCCCAATGCTAAATTGTCTACTCATCATATGGATGGTTGACGCTTTACATCTTTAACACTCGGATACCTTCGTGGAAATGTACATTTCAGTTACATAATTCTAACTTGCGGTTTAATGATGATCATGCCATGATTTTTAAATTTGTTGCCTTGCTAGGATTCACCTTGAACCCACATGTTTCTCTCTCTAATAATATCTTCACACCCATTTTTAAACCACACATCTTGTTTTTAAAGAAATCTAACTCGCATATCAAGAGTATCAAGATAGAGGGAGATTGAGAATTACCATTTCACGAAGATATCTCTCTAAGCGCAAACAAAAATCTAACTTGCATATCAAGAGTATCAAGATCAAGAGAGATTGAGAATTACCATTTCACGAATAGATCTCTTAAAGCCCAAACAAAAATCTAACTTGCATATCAACTGTATCAAGATAGAGAGAGATAAAGAATAACGGATTCACAAAGAGATTACGTAATGTTTAGAGTCTGCGAATCACGGTCTATCGATGGAGTTGAAGCCTAGATAGAACATCTGATAATCACGGCAATATTATTATTACTAAAGTATGTAAATTATAATATAAAGTATTTGCTTGAGGGTAGAACTCATATATTTCAAAACGTGTAAGGGTATACATGATATTACTTAAAAATGAAAGTGAATTGTTTATATATTCCATTTAAATACATGAAGGATATATAGTGGAACTTTCTTCTATCTTAATGGAGAAATCGTTATGTGTCATAATAAAATATTGTCTCCAAAAGAGTTGAATTAAATTCAACACTTTTTCCAGGCTTTATTAGCAAGAAAACTATGTTCACAGCATGGGAAAATGCTCATGAAACTTGAAAGACTTGCATATAAGAAAGAGGTCTCTAGGTGGGACCTGAGTGTGAGTAGGAGTGAAGAGAAATACAAAGTAATGGAGTGTAACTTAGACGTTAAGGGAAAACCCAACAATTGTTGATGAATAGATTATAGAAGTATTCAATCATAGGAAGAGAACCATGTACACAAACACGATTACAAACTTGATGCAATTGGGGTGGTGGTGGTGGTTAAAGAGAGATTGCCATTTTCCTTGTCTTCTCTTCTTCTTCTTTTTTCTCTCTTTTTCGAGTACAATGGTTGGTAAATAGGATTACATTTTGATTCTTCTTCTTCTTCTCGAGTACAATGGTTGGTAAATAGGATCACATTTTGAATTTTCTTCTCCCTAAGGAGAGAGAAGCATCATCCCCAACCCACGAGTGCCGGATCAGGTTTCTCTCTTCTTCATGATCTCTTCCATTTTGTTTCATTTGTCTAGTCCTTTGGGTGTCATGGATGTGACCGCTGACAATGTTAGGCAATGGATGCCGATTCCGATACACGTTGCCCCAGAACCGGCCATTTGACTTCAGGCCTCCGGTACGACAATCAGACAATACATTATAAAAAACATTACAACACAGTTTCTACATCTACAAGGCCACACTACAAGGCCACACACACACACACATTCTCTCTCTCTCTCTCTCCAACACACACACACATTCATTCTCTCTCTCTCTCTCACACACACACACATCCATTCATTCTCTCTCTCTCTCTCACACACACACACATCCATTCATTCTCTCTCTCTCTCTCACACACACATTCATTCTCTCTCTCTCTCTCACACACACACACTCATTCTCTCTCTCTCTCTCCAACACTCACACATTCATTCTCTCTCTCTCACACACACACATTCATTCTCTCTCTCTCTCTCTCTCCAACACTCACACATTCATTCTCTCTCTCTCTCTCTCTCCAACACTCACACATTCATTCTCTCTCTCTCACACACACACATTCATTCTCTCTCTCTCTCTCTCACACACACACACATTCATTCTCTCTCTACACACACACACACACACACACACACACAAAGCTTGTGCCTTCTTGACTCAAAGAAAACCCCAAGGCATTTATCCCCTGTTTTTGGTTATGGCAAGAGGAAATAAAGAATAAGAAAACGTTTGGGTTTCTGATTGTTAGTAGATGAATCATCGCCTTTCTTGTTCATCAGAACTCTTCTTCCATTTGCCTCCATTTTTATGAAGAAGAAGAAGAAGAAGAGTTGGATTCTTCTCTAACATTGAGGTACGTTTACTCAAATGTTTTTTGAGCTACATTGAAGTTCTCCTTACTACCCATATAATGAATTCATGCCTCACTTCCAACATAGTCTCTGTAGATATCAAGACGGATTCAATGTGTTACCTTTCTCTTATATATATATATATTTTTTTTTATGTAGGTTCTCCAGTGTTCTATGAGGAATTCCGTTGTTTCTGAGCTATATTTTATTGAGCACTTTAAGAGGACCCAAAGGAAATTTTTAAACCAAATTTGGCATCATCACAGTTTCTACAATTTCCAAGCTGTATATTGTCATGGTGAGTTATGTGACATTGAGATGAATGGAAGAAGCTATAACGTGGATGGGTTGTGTGTGTGTGTGTATATATATATATATATATATATACGTACATATTTGTGTGTCTGTTTGTATATGTATATGTATATGTATATGTATATGTATATGTGTATATGTATGTGTGAATTATATTTATACGCATATGCACATGTGTATGTATTAAACGTAGACAGAGATCCACTTGTTGGTTTATCTAGGATGAAAAATTTCCATTTAAAATCATTTCTTTTTGCAGGAGGATTGTAAGAGCAGATTTTAATGATTATTAAAGGTCCTACTCTTACAGAGAGTAATCATTGAGGATGAAGACTCTCGATTGGCCTCCAAATTTTGTGGTGAGGATGATGAACTTGGCAAACTAGTGAAACAATCTGTCGCGAAATAGGACTCCGTATTATGTGCTTGTTTTTGTTTCTTAGTTTCCTCCAGTGCTGTATACAAACACAGAAGCCTTTTAGACATTCTCCCTACTATAATTCCTTGGAATATGCACGTGGACAAACATGAGAACTGGTGTCTTTTTAGTTTTCCACATCAGAAACATTGGCTCTCCAATTGCCTACATTGTAAAAATGTGGGCTCACTGTACCTAGCTAGGTATGTACAGCCTCACCTGGAGAAAGCTCATATTGTTGATCAAGTTAGGGGGTAACATGGACTATGGGATTGGTAACTTTGCTCGGAAACAAGGGGGAATGCAGCCTTCTCGATTTCCCACAAGGAAAACCTACAGGATGGTGGATTGTTTACTTTGCTTTGTGGGAAAGTGGCCCCCTGACACCTAGTCAAGCATTGTTCTTTTTTGACTGTTGAAACTTATAGTGTTCAGCAAATTCGGGAACTTCTAGGAGAGAAGCACGAGGGAATGTGCGCTTGTTGGATTTTCCACATGGGAAGTGTGGCCCCTCACCCCACGCCACACCTTGCTTGGTGTGTTTCATGTCCCATGTCGAAGCTCATAACGTTGAATACCATAACTACAATGAAACATGAGGGAACATCAGCTCTTTCTCACATAGGAAAACCATCAAAAGACATCTTGTGACATATATAGCACCAATGGATGTATATAGAAAATAGATGGATAGAATAGATTTTATCATCGTCCTCAGGGGTCAAATAAATGAATTTTTTTCATGTAGTGTGTGTGGAATTGGTAAGTAAGAGAATCTTGATCTAATGAATATTTCATTTGAGAGTGCACATATGTTGATGGACAGAGGAAGGTGTGTAGGTATGTCAGGGTTAAGAATGTGTGGAAGGTGAACGCAAGTGTGATCTAATGGTTGAGCATTGCAATAATGTGATACTCGGACTGGTGAACTTGTTTGAGCCAAAACATGCATGCATGTGTGGATGAGTGTAAAATTGTCTTAAAAGTGAACTTTTTTTGTGTTCTTATGGATAGGCAAGATGTCCTGTGAAACTTTTTGAAGCCGTTGGAGGAAGTAATGCTTCTTGGATTTCAAGTGGCACATCTGGAGAATTCTACATGAGACCTTTGGGAAATGCTGCCTTATATTTTCAACTCCGAGACTTGTTGGTAATAGGTTTTTCCTTATTATGTTTCCTATTTGAGAAAGACTCTGAATTATGCCTTATTTCCCCAGATGCCCGGGGGTTTCTCATGGTTTAACCTTTCTATTTATCATATTATTTACTCATTTGGAATGCACAAACTATTTTGTTTTCACATTGGCAGGATAATCAAATACTATTTGAGCATACAATGCATAAGCCCGAGTCTTTCATGGTATCAGCAAAGCGATTCTTCGTAATCCGCTTGGAGGCATGTGTCTCTCTTTATGTAGTATAATATCTTTACTGAAGTTGTATATTTAGTATCGATCCTAAAGATGATCAATAATTCTATTGGTTGATTTACAGAATGGGAGTTTCCGAGGATTTGGCTTTGCTGATGGTAATGCAGCATTCGAAATGAAGAAACAAATACAAGAAGCAATCAAGCCCTATGACATTCAAGACTATGTTGATGGAGAGAGATCCATAATAAGGGAAACTCAAGTCAATAACGAGTTAATACAAGTCTCAATACCAGATCAAAATACTCATGCAAACACATCCTCTACTGCTGTGACATCATATGGAACTCTACCAAAAAGCTCCTCGAGTAGGCAGAGTTCGACCGAGTTTATGCAAGGTAAACAAAGAAAAATCATTTTAAAAATATATAGAAAATTATGTTTTGCATTGTCAATGAAAGTTTTTCTCGTTTTTGGGCTCCAGAACAACCATCATCATCACCAACAACATTCAAGAGAAAAACAAAACAGAACTCACCCCATTTCAAGTGGAGACTTGTCTTCAGGGGACATTTACCCAGATTCTCGCCTCGGAAGGGTCTAACTTCTCTTTCACAGATGCTGGGTAAGTACTTATATTGGTATCAGTGTTCAGGTTTATTGTTTAGGTGGATTTCACCAATTGTAGGCAAACTTTTTATTGTTTTCGTAATATATTGGAATATCAAAACAGGGTGGAAGGAAGAAGATATGGAGATTGGATATCCAACTGATGTCAAACATGTCGCACACATTGGCTGGGATGGACCATCTGTAGGTGGACCAAGCTGGGTCTGTGATTAATGTCTATATCTCTCTATGTATCATTCTTTGTACAAGTAGGAAAGAATTGATTCTTTAGAAAGCACTGCCTATATAGATACATATATATATATCACAAGCAGTGTATTTTTTCCATGTGTGGAAAAAAGTCTACATTCTTCCCCATTTGGGAAGTTAAAAGACCCCAGTTTCCATCTAATAAAATGTTCACAACATTACGCACCTCCATTGGCAAGGTGGAGCAAGCCTATACTATCTGTGTGCGGTGGGGGCAAGGGGTCCATTTTCCTGTATGTTTAGAAATGAATTGTTTCTCCCAGTTTTCCACGCAACTGACCGCACCAAGTTAGGTCTGCTCTGCCGTGCCTCTCTAATAAGCTCAAAAATGTTTTGTGTCCTTATCAGACACGATGCCTGGAGTGTTATATTGTGACGAAGTGTGTAAGAAAAGCCTGTTATGGCTGTAATAATAGTAGTGATTTGTGGAGAACTGCTCACCGACTTGTATTGGTTTTTTATTACTTTATTTGTATAAAAAGCAGATCAATGAGCTCAAGCCAGCTCCTAATTTCTCGTTAGGGCCTCTTCAAGAGTTTGGACAACCTCAAGGCCCTGAATGGATACATGATGCCCTCTCAGCATCCCAATGGACTACACCAGGTACATCATTTCTTCATGTAATCTTTGAACCCTTTTTTTACACGTCAAATAATTCAAATAAGTGGTCACTTCACCCTGAATATATGTATATGTATGTATTCAGAATTGCGAGAAAAAAGTTGCCATCCAATCCCACCTATGCCGCCTGGAGAATTTTTGGATTCAGATCTTCTTAACTTGCAAGGGCAGAAGAGAAAGTGGAAGATTTTTAGATTAAAGAACAAGCTCAAGCCTGATACAAATGCACAATGTTAGTGCAAAATCCTCTTGAGAAAAATATATTAGAGCAATATGCCAATAAGTAGTATTTCAATGTAAAATCCTCCTTGAACATATCACAATATCATTCTTCAACCCTGCAATATATAGCTCAAGGTATCCACTCTTTTGTGCTCTTGTAAAGGAGGTGTTTTGAGCATAGTCAGCGAAATAATTTACAACATTACCACATTCTTTGGGATGCTTGAAACAAGATTCATGTGTTAATTATACACATTGTCAGAAATACTCTTTGGGCATATTAATCTTCCTTCCTTGCCTTCTTTTCTCTGTTTTTGGGTTCGTTGAGAACCCTCTTGCAAATAAGTAACATTTATGTACTTCCAATGGTTATTTAATTACTCCAGTACAAAACTTTTGAACCCAACAATGGGCCTTGTACGGAATGTCATGCCATCAATATACTTTTGCTGCATTAATAGAGGTGGGGGGATGGCTTTTGTCATTTGATTATTTGTGTGCATCAAATGAAATGCAGCTAAAAGTTCCTTGCCAAAGAAGTGAGATTTAATCTCCTGATTATGTGAAAAGGAGGATGTTAGAAATTTAGCTTCAATTCAAAGGAGCTATGGTGAAACATTTTAAGTAGTGAGCTCTTTGTTTTCAGGTATTTTTTGTTCTATGGTTTTGTTTTAGGGTGATACCTTGCCCTCAAAGAAATGGATTGGTTGATTATGAAACTCTTTCTTCATAATTATATATGTAGAGTAAGAAATAAAGAGTGCAAATCTTGGATCTAGGAATGATCCTAGCCTTTTGTGTTATGAACTAAAAGAGAAGTCATGAACTCTAGTGTCAAGTACCTACCACCAATATATCAGTGGCATTGACATTGACAGTGACATGCAATAGGAGAATGGCAATTGATCACTATATTATTAAGTAGTTATTTAGTTAATTGCTATGTCATTAATTGAGTGAAGTCAGATAGTTTGTGTTGTTTATCTTGAGTGTTAAATGTAGTTGTACTAAGCTTAGAAGCAATTGGTAATCACTTCGACTCACATAGCTAGCAATAGTAAAGATGAGTGTTTAGTCCCAAATCACGACATTGGTGAGAATTTATAACTTTTGCCAAGAACAAGGTTGACTTGACAGACCTAGGCGCCAAAACCTTTATCCTTTGAATCATATCAAGTAGTTGTTCAAGATTGGCTTTGTTATTGGAGTTACTTACAGGATGAGAAATGGGTTTTTTTATGGCTTTCTTTAGAGTATCACAATCATGTGCATAGGTTGAATGGAAAATTGGTTTGATAGTTTTCACAATTGAGCTCTATAGATAACATGCCATTAGAGGAGTTATCTTTTTGTGAACTAAAATGTTTACAATACCTCACAAGGTTTTATCATGATATAAAGATACTCACTATTGTACAGAGTTCACATGGGGGCCTTTTCTATGTGGTGCGTTTTAAACATGTACTACCTTTATGAGTTATTTTAAAATGTAATTGCTCCAATCAATCATGAACTTCTTTCTTCTCTCTTTTGTTAATGGAGATTTTAGACATAAGTACAATTTCCCTAACTTACTATGTTGTTTTAAAATGTAGTTGCTTCAATAAATTAGGAACTTCTTTTTTCTCCCTTAATTTTATTTTTTCATTCTATATATATTTCCGGTGCTTATTGATATGTTTGCAAACATTTTCAAAGGATTACTTTTGTTTATACATATTGTAACTTGATCATATAATTGAGACACATCTTATAAGATGGATACAATATGAAACCCTACACATTTTTATAATGTAAATCTGCCCCGAAAACCTAAGGGTTACTCCATTAATGCCCCACACTAGACATCTTATGATGATATGAAATGTTTTCTGGTGTTTTGAAGATTAGAATTGTTAAGGCAAGTAACCACATGCAATGGTCAAAAGGCATTTATAGATCTCGGGCTCTCCTCATATGGTGATGCATACTCGTCGTTTGTCATACACCCCCCTCTTTCCATATATGTATATGATCATGCAAACTTGCCATTTGACATGTTGCCCTCTTTCCTTAACTGCCACATGTTTGTGTCTTGATGGTGTCTTTAGCTCATTTTGTGCAACACCCTTTCTAATTTCTTTATGTTTTTCCCTCTATGGCACTTATTGTAACTTGTCACCCTCTCTAGTTTCTTTTTGTTTTTCTTGTTTATTCTCTATGGCACTTACAACCCCTAAAATGGTTGTCCTATCCAAGTGGGGACAACAAACATTTCCTTTTCTTGTTAGGCGTGGAATCATCCCTATGCACTCTTAATTTTTTTTTAACAAAAGAAGAATATACTCCATTAGTTAAAATGACATACAATACACAATTTAGACATTACCTACTTCCATATGGACTACATCACTTATTTATCTTACACTAAATAGCCCACATGTTTGTTCTCCATGTTTGTCGTGCACTCTTAATTTTTTTGTTGAGAGATAACAAAAACTGGACACTTCCGTGTTTTTCCTAAATTTTCATGGACATCATCATAAAGAAGCTATACTATAATCGTAGCATATTACTTTGGACATCACAAATGGAACTTCACAAAATTCTTAGAGTAGAACATTTGTTAAGTCCATTTAGTTCAAGGCTCAAGCCTATATAGAGTTATTATTCACGACTTAGAATAAAATCCACCACAAGCAATGGGAAATAGATTGCTAGAAAATATTGGTTGTAGTCTGTAGATATTAACCAAAGTGTCAATTGTATATATGTTTGGAAAACTAATGGAACTATTTTACTCAATTAAAACTTCTGGAAAACAATCAAGAATGTTTGCAACAATGCATTATGTTTATAGATCCAATGACTTTATACATATTTGAAAAATATATGGGAAATGATGGCAATAATGAAATGCCCTTATAAATGGGAAAATTAGAATGGTTTCTTGTGGAGAGTTAATGAATATATACAATTTGTAATCCACCATAAGCTAGCCATCTACATCCAATAATGACCATATTGCATAACATGTACGGATGAAGAGATTGCATATCAATCGATGCATGCAAAATTGGAACAAGCAATTTGTCGAATCTATCATCATACCATGTATAATGTTTTCATATATGATGCAATATACAACAATGTAATATAATTAGCATACATGTATGTATGGTAGTAATCATACCCATCATGCATTAGCAAGACCTTGAAGAGGCAAACATTCAACAAAATAATACTCAAAACATTATAGAAATACAATGATCTCATAGTTTATTACATATAAGATTAATTGTTGGCGATCTTCAAGAAGACTCATAGAGATGATCTTTCTCCAATGCCAAGAGCTCTCACATAGTCTTATATGAAATTACTGAGTAGATAAAATGGATGGATAACACCATGTTGATGTGAAGAAAACCCCAGATCTATGTCATGTGTGTAAAAAACACACAATATGTGGACTTACAATCATGTATTAAACTTGAATGACACCTACGAAGTGTTTCCCTTGGGTGAAATATTTGTATTGTCCATCCATGAGACGAGCATCTGTGTGGCCACCGAGAAACCTACGTGCCTGCACATACTCCATACCCATCAACATGGTCATGCTCATCATCATCACCATGACCATTATCATAATCATCATCTTCTGTATGCTCTTCATCTTTGCCTCCCTGTTTTTTTTTCGTCCTTCCTTTCTTGCTTCTTCTTGTGTCTTTTTATCATTGAAAAGGAGAAGGCTTCTTTGTATTGAATGGTCTAACCAAGGAAGAAGACTTTTTGTCATTGACTTTTATGTATTCATTAAACAAAATTCCCTAGAAATACCCCTCAGTTTTTTAAAAGTACCTAGAATACCCCTATACAGTCGTTTTGTGTAGGCGTATCATAACAAATGCCCAACATTTTTTTAACATACTCGTAATGTTTATCAATACTACCCAAAATATCATAACGTAGTTGTTTTTTGCACATGAATAGTATAGAATAATACCCAACAAGTTGAAGGTATTCTTGGTGTTTTTCCCAATGATAAATAATACATATACTTTTTTTCTAAAGGATCGCAAAATCTTGAGGGCACCTAAAGCGTATGTTTTGAAAACTTTTCCTAAAGTGCTTTAAGAAGAAGGTTGTGTTATTTGATAAAGGATAAACATGCACTTGCTTTTATTGGTTCGTGTTAGACGTGAGCTCTACCACATTGAGTCTGAATCCAACCTAAGATCTCACTATTTGATGAAGGATTCAAAAATAGTACCAAACGTTTTGCACTTTAAAAGTTTGTTAAAAGTAAGAAGATGCACTAGTGTATAATATAAAATACATGAATGATGGATAAAAGAACATTCCACTTTCATTCAACTAGGACAATTCAAGATACACACAACATGTTTCTTGTCCACACAAATATATCGTGCTATAAACCATAATATATATATATATATATATTCAATGGGATGGTCCTTACTACTCCTTAACATGAGATCATAAGTTGAGCATCAAACCAAATGAGTTGATTCAGCAAATTTATTTGCTTTGGAATGGCAATATCAAGCATACCAAGAGAGAGAATCGTTAACAAGAGCATTTTGTCAACAATTAAATTTAAACGCGATAATGTTCACGGAGAAGAATCTTTGATTCAAAAGGAACATTATAATACTCTAGTATGTATAGTATTGAAACATTGTTATATTATTTATGTGTTTTTAAGTGAAGCAATTAGTGAAACTTGCTTTTAATATGCTTTTTAATAGTGTCGCGGTGAGGTTTGTGTTTGTGATAATGTTATCACTAATTTATGACAACCTTAATAATGACTTCGTTAGTTGTTTCGTATGCATGCCACTAATAACGGACCTAGTGTACATGTGTTGATGGATGATGTTATGCAAAACTTTCTTGACTCTCCGTTGATGAAGAATTTGTATTTAGTGTCACAAACACAAATATATGGTCCCCATGATATGGCCAATAGGAAGGATATATGGGATATAAATGTCAACAATGTTCCCTTGCGTTCATGCACATTCTATGCATATTGATTACCAAACTTATAGGTATGAACCATGTCGATGTGGCTCTTTATTGTGCATGGTTGTGATATGAATAAGGTCCTTTGTGGACTTGTAGTTATTGTGGTTGCATGAAAAAACATGGGTGAGATTGAAACGTAATTAGCGATTTTTTCATGGTACGCTTTTACTTGTTTGTTACTTCTCCTTGGATTGCATCAATTTGGTTATTAAACAACTATATCAAAGACTATTAGATTCTACAAGCACTAAAGGTTGCAAACATAGGCTAACCCACACCATATACTTATACTTTAGTTTAGATAAAGAAAGATGGTTGTAATGGGTTGCACCTTTATAAATGATGTGTATGTGTTGACAAATCATAATACGAGGTGCCATATTGTTCAAAACTACGGTAATAAATTGATAATTGTAGCGTAGGGCATGCGGAAATGCATAAGATGTATGTAAACTATGTGTCGCTTGTTTTAAGGATGGCTAAGATTTTGCGTAAAAGGTACTTAAGGAATATTCCCTCGAATCAAGTAAATTAGGTTAGTAGATTCCTTTTGATACGAGTAGGGTGATTCAACTAATTTAGAATCTTCATGTATTGTATACATTGTTTTTATTTTGAAAAGATATCCATTCATTCGTTTAAATAATTTACAAAGTTCTTGATTCCTAAGTGATGGGTTGAGGGAACAACCATCTTGGTAGCTAAAAGTGCCAAAAAGGAGTGCTATTCTTTGAGGACATAAGTGGAGTAGCTTTCCACAAAGTAAGAAACTGATGGTGCTAAGCAACTTTATCATTTGAGTCTCCAATAATGGTTGCACCTCCTTCTTTATCCTTAAAAACTGCAAAGACACTAATGGAGAACACAAACACTTCTAGAGTTAGTGTGAAAACCATGGTCCATAGATTCAACATCATAATGGAAAACGGCGTGGACAAGTGATGTCCAAACCACCATTCCCCATGTGAATACTGATGGGGGAAAGTAATTAGCAAATATTCTAAGGAGGCGTTGCCATACCATTTGAGACTCAATGCAGTTCCATAGACAATGTTTCTGAGTTTCCGCTTGTGAATACATACATACGTACATACATGCATGCATGCATACATACTAAACTAAACTATACCACACACACACACACACACACACACACACACACACACACACACACACACACACAATTGGAATCGTAATCTCGTAGGCCTAAATACTTGACTCTCTTTCGTTGGATGCATTGGATGGGACTATCAATGTGCAAATAAGGGATTTGGGCAATGTAAATATTTGTGTTCACAACTTGTTAGAAGGGGCCACAAGTGGACTAAAGGAAATCAAGGCCTAATGATCATTCCACTTCCAAAAGTAAAATGGGGGGCCAATGACTTCCAAAAGAGAAAAGAGAATGACAATCACGAACAAGATACTAATTTATATTATGATTATAATCCTACATATAAACGACTTTGTTGATCATGTATCACCTTTCAATTATTGAAGATGTTTATATGTCTCTTGTCACATTAACCTAAGTAGAGTCTCTATGGGTGGCAAATTATTGCTATCTAGAAGGAATTAATTGAATCGAGAACCCAAGTCTCTTTTTAAAGGAAAAAAAGACATTAGCTCACTTTTTTTTTGGGGGGGGGGGGGGGGGGGGGGGCTTAACATTTCATACACCCATATAAATGTTTCTCTTCACTCCAATATAAATCACCAATAAAAACAATTCTTGGTATAGATGTCTTGCACTAGCCTATACACAAAATTGTTGAAGCAAAGGAAAAGAAAATGTATATATTTTCACTTCATCGCGAATGAGTGTTGTGAAATGCAAAGTTGTTTGTTATACGAACCATCATTTACATTTTTATGTCAAACGTGTGAATCAGACCTTAAACAAATGTCAGATAAACAACACATTTAATGTATTAAAATCTCACAAAAGTTGGAGGAACCTTTGTAAATGGAAGCAAATTGGTGTTAGGTTCTCAAAAAGAGATTGTTAGAATTATACATCAATGGATCCAACCATCCCAATCTTGACAATTAGGTGAAACTTGTGTTACACCTCATATGTTTAGTTGAGTTGTTAAATATAAAACATTTAGTTGTTCTCTCCTAACTAATGGGAAAGTAGCTTCTTTTTTTGGGGGCGAAAACCATCTAAATTTTTATTTTCCAATTTTTTTTTACTACTTCCATTAGTTAAGAATAAGTACATAGGATGATATACAACTCATACGTTACAAGTAAATTTGCATGGCTACAAGAAAACATGTATAAAGGAATGGCTACAAGAAAACAAAGCCTCAACACAATATTACTCGACAAAATCCCCTCAACAGGTAAATGAGATCAATATTGGCACTTCAAGATATGGTAAATGCAATGCAAACATTAATTACCATATCAAAATGTTTGGAGTATATTTGCAATGAGCCCATTTCAAGCTTGTTAAAGTTGACATGAACTACAAAAAAGAAATAAGTTCAAATAAGTCTCATATTCTTGAACTTGGTCGGAGGGTGATTCCTTGATTTATGTATAAGCCACCATGTATAGTCTTTCTGTAATAGTCTCTCCTAACTAATGGGAAAGTAGCTTCTTTTTGGGAAAAAGAGAGTTAATTTCATGTTACTAAATACTAGCCAACATTCTTGAGGCCAATTGCTTCCCCCACAACCCCTTAGGGGATCGTATGGAAAAATCAAAGTAAAGGTATACTGTATTAATTCAGTAATTTCTATGAAGTTTATTATGTCCTTTCTAATATCACTCCAATGCACAACAAATACATGTATGTTGAAGAAGATACAGTTGAAGCATATGATGAATGTCTATAGTTTCATTTAGTTAAAGACAATAGACCATCCACATTATCTTATCAATATAACCTTGAAAACTACAAAACATAGGTAATCCAACTTATAGCAATACCAAGATTATTAAATGTTCATAGGCTGATTTGATATACTCGTGTACCAATATGATAGGTGTTGGAGGTACAATAACAATCTGTCGTTTTTTAAAACTAACATGTGATGCCATATCATTAGCCATCCGATTGTTATTCATCTCTATGTATAGCACAATGAATATAGTATTACCACTCTAACGAATGAATATAGTATTACCACTCAGATGCTCATTATAATCATTCATTGAAATACACATTTGAGTTAGTTTCAAGATACATGTGCACATAAGCAATAATAACCTCTCTAAAACCATTGATATAAGCATAAATTGAGTTAGTTTCCATGATACTTGGGTTAGATACAAGCTTTACTAGTCAGATTACAATGTGTAATCTTCGTATATCAATATATGAACATTAGTTGACAATGTGCTCCTAAAACACATTGCTGTATCTCCAAAACTTATAAGCTGTTTTCATTCAGCTAAAGTTGGAATGTACACCCACAATGAATCATGTCATTAAAAAAAGGTAGTTGGGGTTTGAAAAAGGTGGATTTCTTGTTTATGATGATGATGAAGACATCATAGTTGACAAGAAAACACAACGATGCTTACATGGATGGAGCTCACAGATATCTCCAGAAATTTGAGCACAGGCTTTTTACAACATGTTTAGTGTTATGAAGATATATTTGGCAATGTCTTTATGTGTTACTCCAATGATGATTCATTCATGTGTCGCACCATCATTCACCCTAGGGTAGTAAAACATTATGCATATTGGAAATCTTGGCTTGTGAATGAGCAAAGAGTGAAGGGGAAAAAAACAAAATACACAGATTTCACATACACAATAGTCTCTATGTAACCACTGATGGGAAATGAGAATACTGGAGAAATTTCAATATAGATCAAAAGTATGTTGATGTATCGAAAGAAAGACAAAAAGGGAAGGGGGCAAGAGTTCCAAATTTAAGCTCAAAGAACTCAACAACAGAAAAACATGCTCCAAAAAGCCCAAAAAGAAAACAGCTTATGTGTTTTTGTAAAAAGCTAATCCATCCATGATGAGGGGGCATACATATGTTGATTACACCAGAGAAAGGCTACTCTCTCCTCCTGGTGGCTTTTTAATGCCACCCAGGCAATCGCGACCTACCGGTTTCTCATCGGCAAAGATATCGTTTCCACTCATCTCTCTCAGCTTTGCCACACTCATTGGCTTCTCCGAAGTGCTGGATGGGGGCGAATGCCCAGTAAAGATGTTGTTTCCCGTCAGCTCTGCCACCTTCTGATTATGCACCTTCCTTGCCGTTGTCTCCGTCGTATCCTGCCCAAATGTTATCTGGCTTCGACCTCCTGCGGGCTATACATACGCATTCACAAGTCTCACCAATCAGTGTTCAACGTCCATTTTAGCTTCCAAACAATGTGTACATGTTAAGTGTATGTGTTGCTTACATTGGATACTTTGACAGATGTTCGGACATTTCGTGGTGCAGGCTCTACGGGTTCCTTGACATCCCTCACCTCTTCTCGCGCTTCCAACGTGCGATTCGAAGAACGAGCAGGTACTTCAGGAGGAGGACCAAAGATATCACTACCCACCAATTCCTTTGATTTTGCGTTTGAGAATTGCCTTCTCACATGGATGTCTGCTATCGTTTCTTGGCTTCCGCTAAGTTCGCGTTGTTTTGCTACTTCAGGTAGTGATGTTGGTTTTTTTGGTGAAAGGCTACCATCTTCGCCGAAAGAGATTTGACTTAGACCACCTGCTGGCTGCCATGACCAGAAATAAACTCATATGAATAGAGGACCGATTTTTTATTTGTCTTCCACAGATGAAATAAAGGACAAGCATAAATGACCAGCCATCTTTACAGCATCACAATTGAAGCTGAAATATGCAAAATCGCTGTAGGTTTGACGGGTCCAACACAGGAAGCATACAAACACACACATATATACATGTGTAAGGTCTCAGTCTCTGTTACACATAATTATAAACGTGTGTACATTCATAGAATGAGGCTAAAATAAGTCTCTTTCTATGCATGTACACACTCACAGATTGTCTCTCTACACATATAGACAGTGGATATCTGTATTGACATGTGCGTCTCTTTTAAACAGGGATGTATGCATAAATAATGGTTTTTCTGTGCATACATATCGTGTACTTAACTAGTGAGGACAGTTTTTGTTTTCCAAACATGTAGCACAAATAGCAAGTTCAAAATGCTACCATTACACATCAAATGAAGAAGCATATAGAAACAAAAAATGTAACGCCAACAATAAGATTTTTAGTCTGCACATTAATTTGTGTTTTTTTATAAACCTGATTGACACGAACACTCGGTCGGTCCAGAGTGGATACTACACCATTGAGTGAATCTATGCCATCAATTTCGGATTCAGCTCCAAATATCCCACTTCCTGTCATTTCACGCCTCTTGGTATCAGAGCCAGGTCTCCTGATACTTCCAAAACGGAACAAGAAAAACCCATCTTTCTTCAGTAAATGGGGTAAATTGGTTTACACATCTTACAGATTTAAATTGGCTGAGCTATCACAAGCATATAAATGTTGATCCTATGGCATTCATCTGATGGTTTATAAAACACAGCTTGTTTTGGGTTATGGCATTAGAAAAAAAGCACAGGAAGTATAAATATTTCATACCTTCTCAATGCAGCATCAGCTTCTTCGGGCGTAAGATGTTCTCCAAAAGAAATCGTGCTAAGACCGCCTGCAGGCTACTTCATTAAAACCCTAGACGATTAGTGGTGCAAACACAATGAATCAATTTGGAAAACACACAACAGATATGTTATGATTTAGATTCCCTAAGTAGTTACTAAAGACCACCTGCAGGATACTTCATTAAAACCCAAGATGATTTATGTTGCAAAGACAATGAATAAATTTAGAAAACACACAACAAATATATTATGATTTAGATTCCCTATGTAGTTAATATGACCCCTACCATATAGATACAAACAGCATCTCTCAAACCATAGGGACATGCTTATATTTGGATATAGAATTGACTTTGTCAATTATGGTTATGAATTTGTAATGGCTTTGTTTTGCTTTACACTCCTCTACCTTTATATCATGAATGTAAATGGAACAGAATTTGTGGTGCAAAGACAATGAATCAAATTGCAAAACTCACAACAGATATATATTATGATTTAGACATCCTGAGTAGTTAAAATTGAGAGAACCCAGGTTCGACCCTCGTCATGGGTTAGGCCCCGTCTCATAGATCACAATCGGTCTCCCATGGACGTTAAAAAGATCTCTCTCTCTTTCCCATAAAAACAATATATATATTAAAACAACATAGCAATATAAAATACCTTTCTTCTCCCTAGTAACAATACCGAGTATCATATCGCAAGGGAAATCGCGACTAACTAAAATAAAGGCAAAGCCTCTGAGGAAAAGGTGCCCATAGACCTTAGTTATGAAAACTACCAAATCAATGAACCTTCAGCCTACATACCTGTTGCAATATGCCATGGAGACTATCAAACGAAAACTCATTTCATATACTCCAATTGTACCATAGACACCAGTACCTAAGGTAGTCAAGCACTATCTTATACAATGGATACCATTTGGGAAAACCCACTTATAGGGCAGCAAAAACTTTCTTAGCTAACAATGCCCAGAGGTACAACATACCCCAAATCTGTGATTGGCATCCTCCTAGATTAGTGTATAAGAAAAACATATCCCACCTTAACTGCATCGATATTTTCAGGCTGCCACCAAAGGCAACCATCAAACAAAATTTCCTGCCAAAGAAACACTTCCACACAAAATGGAATATAAGATTGCCATCCAGTGTCCAACACTTGAGACTGCCATCCTATATATCAGATAATGTGACACTTGATCAATCTCCAACTTCATTGCAAGGAGAGCACTAAGTTTTGAACCATAACAGATTTTGGTCAAGCTCTATTGACACTATGCCGCAATATGACCTTGCAAATACAGTAGGAGTGCTCCACCTATGCAAATTGGATGCACATAGATCTCCATAAAGCCTAGCCAACCCTGACTTCATTGTTTTTTCAATACTATATAATTTGGAGGATGAGCCATTTAATCAAGTGATTTCTTTGTCCATTGTAGGACCAGTGAAAAATAAGAAATCATGGGAATCATTAAATTTTTGCACCATTTTGGGTCATGTAGTGAATGGCCAAGACTGAGACTTCCAATAAATAGCTTTAGGCTAAGAATGTGCCCGATATCCAAGTCAAAAATTTGATAGTGTAATACATTAACATTAATAGGGTAACATATGTGGCAACAAACATTAACTTATTTTAAAATTTTGGTGATGCTATTTAAGATGAACCAAAATATTTCAGAGGACCGGCTAAGCACAAACTTACAGCCGATTAATGTATAATCCTGAGGCCAAGGATGGCTCTCACTCACTCATTCTCTCTATCTAATTCACTTTACTTGACTACAAGATCATTGTGAGCTCTCACACAGGTAAAAAAAGAAGTTTTAACACTAATCATATGTAGGTACCTCTTCAGAGAAACTTTTGTGATAATGTCACCACTATATAGAAAACGGAGAGGGAGACAGGGAGAGAAAGAGAAGGAGGAAGTAAAAGAAAAAGGAGAAGGTCGCGAATAAATACCTGATGCATTCTGATAGTAGGGCGTCCCACGGGGCTACTGGATGCAGACGGATCATCTCCTACTGCCACAAAACTAGCAACGGACTGATGATCTGAAGAAGACAAAGAAACACGCAGAAGATCGGACGCAATGAGACCTGCATCTTCAGCGGACGTAGGAGGAGGAGGATGAGATGGGGGACCATCAGACCAGCTGAAAAGATCGAAGGTAGAAGCTCCCCCTGGAGGTCTTCGAGCTGCCATGTCTTCTTTCTTCTGTAAGGTTGCTCTTTCTTTGATTCTCCTTCTCTCGCGATCCGTGATCTTCTTGCTTTGCTCTTCTTAAGAAGCTGGGAGCATTGGAGAGGGACTGAACCTGAGCTACCTAGGGTTTCTCCTTCTCCTTCTTCTTCTTCTTCAACACGCAGGCAGGCACCGAAGAGGATCGAGCAGCAGTAGAGTACAGAGCTCACTCCTCTGTTTTATGTCTGTAGCCAATACATACATACATACATATAATGCATACATACATATAATACATACATACATACATACATACATACATACATACATACAATACAATACAATACATACATACATACAATACAATACATACATACATACAATACAATACAATACAATACATACAATACAATACATACAATACAATACATACAATACAATACATACAGTACATACACACACACACACACACACATACATACATACATACATACATACATACATACATACATACATACATACATACATACATACATACATACATACATACATACATACATACATACATACATACATACATACATACATACATACAATACAATACAATACAATACATACACACACACACACACACACACACATTCATACAATACATACACACACATACATACAATACATACAATACAATACAATACAATACAATACAATACAATACATACAGTACATACATACATACATGATACATACATATATCTTTCTTATGTACATATCTCTCTCTTCCGAGGCACCTCTTAGAGAGCGCATATGATCTAAACTTGGTCCGCCAACACACCGTCGAATCCAAAGTGTAACCTCCATGATCTCTCTTGCTTGTGATCAAGACATTCCCATGTGTTGGTTGGTACCCCCCCCCCCCCCCCCCTCTGCCCAAAAGTGTTGTGCCATATGAGCTAAATGTATTCCCTCCCAAGTGTCACTTCCAGATGGCAAAAATTGTCGAATGTACCAAGGATGCCTTTCGTGATACCTCGCCTTGATGTCAAAGATGGCCATGCCAACTTTGTGGCTTGCCCCTAGGCCAAGGGCGAGACACATCAATCCTCAAAGTTGGATAAAAGTCCACATGGATTTGGTTAAAGTAAAGCACATGAATGCACCACATTGCCATACCCAACTTAGAAGTTTAGGATGTTAGAGACAAGATATAGGGGCAAATAAAGTCATGTAATTCCACCTTCTAGTTAGGCACATGACACACATGAAAATTTAAGAGATGGAATCTAGAAAGTACTCGAGTTGCACACCGATGACATGCTCATGAGAGTGCTCTCTGCCCTAAGCATACGAAGTAAGTATCTTGCGAAAATGCTTGAGTCACTTGTAGGTACACCCATTGTTCCAAGAAATCAGACTTTCTTGTAAGAGTATTTTGGGACCTCCATAATCAATGTTTTTTCCCTTTTGAGGACATTAAAATGACATTGTGAGAGATGCACACCCCAAACCCAAAGTTTGATCCTTGCATTAGGTTAAACCTTGTCTGATAAATCAAATTTTATTTCCCATTGACATTAGCAATGTACTTATGCATTTCTCTCTTTACTACATGTGAGTAGTGACAAATTTTATCAAGGTGTTTGGCATTATTAAGACATTGGATGTTGGCGTTTGGTGCATTATGCTTGAGAGTGTGATAGTTGATAACTCATGGGCATTTGACGAAATAAACAAAAACTTAAACACAAGTAAGGAATACCCATAACTGTAACCACATTTTGTTGTTTTGAAGTTGATCCCTAGCTATAATTGAAAAGCATTACACATATGGTGTTTGTCCTTTTAAAAATTTAAAATACATTTTGTGGAGGGTCCCCAAAATGATCACTCTCTTACTTTTTATACCATGGAATGTGTTGCCATATGGGGAGAGTGAAATTTGTGGTATTTTATGTAGAAAGTTTAATTTGTAAAGCCAAGTTTTGAGGATAAATGTAGTGAACATGAATGCTTTTCATAGAGTTGTTGTATCACATGCACTAATAATGTGTATTGGTCTCCAACCATTGAAAAGGCAAGCAATATTGATTTAGTAGACAAAGTTGCAGTGCACAATGATCTGAGACGAAAACACATGAATGCTTTTCATTACTACTGGTGTACCACATGCAAAGGTAGTGTATTGCTTTCCAACTCGTGAAGGTTAATTTGTAAATGCCACGTAGTCAAGCAAATGTTTTTAGTGTGCATTATCTCATCTACAAGAAACACGTGAACATTTTTTTATCAAAGTTGGCACATCACATGCAATGCTTTTGTATGGATTTGAGTTCTCGGATTGTGTAAAAAGGAATTTGTAAAGCCATGTAATTAGGAGACAATTTGTTTTTGTACATCACTCAAAAATTGTGGCTAGTCCAAAAACCATGAATGGCTTTTATTGACATTGTCGAATAAAGGCGTGTTGTTTTTCCAACACTTAGTTTATGGCTTTTAATGTTATGCTAGACATTGAACATAATTCCATTTCTTTAGGAGAAAATTGAAGATCAATTTCAAATTAAACGCATGGCCAGTTTCCTTCAAATATGATTGTTTTAACTCTTGGGTATTGGAAACCAAATATTTTCAGCTGTAAAGCCTGTTTTTTGCAATTAAGTGCCATGGCTCAAGACCTTATATCAAATTAAAGTGTTATTGTTTTCAACCTAGAGCATGAAATTGTAAAATCCGTAAATGCACGATCTCAAAGTAAACATGAATTCTTTGTTCAAAATGATACTCTTTTTAACCATTGGATGATGGAAACAATGTTTTTTGAAAGCCATATGAAAAATTTGTGTGGTTGTGGAAATTGGAATTATGAAGCCATCTTATTAGAGAGAATCATATTAGTTTACGATGTACATCATCCCAAACTAAGGATAAGCATACAACACATGGAATGGAATTAATTGTGGCATAGATTGGACAACATATGATACTCGCAAAAACATTGAGGCACCCCAATAGACCTAATTGCAACAAGACAATTCATATATGTACATGTTGGAATAGCACAAACTGGGATTCAAACAGGCTTCCAACCCATGTCCGTCTCGCCAAGCATTCTTCTTGTGAGCATCTATGTTTCTTTTGTGCTAACATTTGCATGTGAATTGCCAAGCTATCATACTAGGGCTTAAAACATGATATTTTATATTCAACCCATCGATTCTCGACAAACATAAATTTACAAACCATATTTTTGGAAATATGAGTTAGTTCACATGACTTTAAACTAAAACATGGAACACTTTTCACAATGAAGATAGGATTTGTTGAGAATCAAACTCAACTTCACTAGTGTGGGAACACACCCTAGTGTGTGAATACCCCACCACCTACTATAGTAACTAGTGTGTTATAGAATCTTATAGTTCTATGACACATATTAAGTGTAGTTAAGACTCCACCTCTCTTTAGTTAAGTGGTGGTGGTAGAAAGAGAATAATGGGAAGGTGATTATATAAGTGCTCTCTCACCTCCCTTGTAAGGTTGTTGGTTACTCTTGTATTCTGCTCCTTGTTAATACAATTTTTACTTGCGTTTTCTATATACGTTGAGCTCTCTCTATTTCTCTGTGTCTAAGCCTAAGTTCACAAAGAACCGACCGATCACTGTAGCAGCAACCTGCATAGTTCGTATCACAGGCATAGTTCCTAATATTCGCGTATGTCCAATTTACTGGACGTACGCGAACGTTTGCAAACGTACGCGTATGATACGCGATATTCGTTTGGCTTTTTTTTTTTGGCTTTTTTTTAGTTTTTTTAATTTTTGATATTCATAATATTTTGTGAATAGAAGTGACATCTGACACACATACACACACACACACTCTCTCTCTCTCTCACACGAGAACTGACAGATTTTCTCTCTCTACAAAATCTAGATATCTAATATACATATTACATACTCCCTCACACAGACAAAACCCATAGCTCCTCTCTCTCTCTCTCTCTCTCTCTAGAGTCTAGATATACACTCAATCACTGTCTCCTCACACATGCAAAACAGGGCTTCTCTCTCTAGACCACACACGCTCTCTCTCTCTCTCTCTCTCTCTCTCTCTCTCTCTCTCTCCCCCTCAAACACACACACACACACACTATGTACACCATATACACCATATGTATATATAATATATCTATGTACCGCGTATGGATTTCAATCATACTTGGAGCCTTTTCACGTATGAGTATGATACGAATATTGGCGTTTGAGTATGACACGAATGGGACGTATGGCTAGAACTATGATCACAGGGAAGCCGAAGAAGAATCACGATGAATACTAAGATGGGAAGCGCTCTTCCTACCGAGAAACTTGGGAATACAAGATGCACCAATACCTTGTCGGCCAATGCTATTGGGGCTACATCGAAGGAGCACAAGAAACAAATGCCAACCCGACACACGCAAACTATCTAGCCTGGGAGTAGGCTGCGAGATGTGTGTTGTACTGCCTTGCATCATGCGTACATGATCACATGCTCGACTACATTCAAGAGGCAAAAACGTCAAAGGAGGTGTGGGGGAACCTCAAGAAAATCTTCGTGGCCAATATTGTTGCTCGCAAGCTTCAACTTTGCCAAGAATTGAACAATATTCAATAGAGGGACATGTCAATCGGCAACTACACCTTGAAGATCAAGGAGTTGTGCGACGCCTTCGGGTCGATCAATGTCAGCATTGACGACGATGAAATGGTGCAAATATGCCTCGGAGGCTTGGCACCTCGGGTCGGTGCAATAAGGTCGGCCGTTCTCACAAGACAGAATCCTCCCTCCTTATTCGATCTCCAGTCAATGTTATTGGTCGAAGAAAACCACGTCTGAACGATGAGCAATGTGCAAGAGGGACACATGCTCTATTCGAACTCGGATGGAGGAAGAGGACGAGTCGTGGCAGAAGAGGCCGATTCGGGCAAGGCTGACACAACCAAATGCAGTCCCAAGAGCACAATTCCTACTATCGACAAGTTGTCACGAACGCACGAGGAGGAGCCTCGGGTAGAAGGGGGAGCAATCATGTCGGACCAGCTGACAGAACAACTCCGTCCAATGCAGATATTGTGGCAAATTCGACCACTACGAGGTAGAGTGTCAGAAAAAGAAAAGTGAGACAACATTCACGAGCCGACAACTCACAAATTACGCCTCAAATTCCAACTACGACGATCGTGGCGGAATGTTCCTGATGCGACATAGAGCAATTCGATGATGAAATCGTGTTCGACCAGCACCTCTAGTTCCGAAGATGTATGGTTTGTCGATTTGGGTGCATCAAATCACATGACGTCTCATGCAGATTGGTTCTGAGAACTCTGAAAAGCCGATCGACCCGGCTATGTTGAAACTGGGGATGACACAATACACCACATTCAGCATGTCGGCAATGTCCCGTTCGGCGAAGAGGGTAATCAGACCTACATAAAAAATGTCTTGCATGTTCCAACAATAATGAAGAATCTGGTCTCATTCGGCCAGATCGTGGAACAAGGCATGCAAGTTCGGTTCAACGATGGAGGATGTTTCATCGAAAAGGAAGGACAAATTATCGCGCGTTGTCGAAGAGAAGGCCGAATGTTCACCCTTGCCTCTCACGAGATGAAATCGGCAATGTATGCCAAGGGCCATAAAGCCGGCACCGACATAGAGTTGTGGCACAAACGAATCGACCACATCAATCTCCAAAAGCTCAAAGGGATGCAGTCGAAAAGAGTCGTCATCGGACTCTCGAATTTTACTGAAAAGGAGATGGCAGGTGTATGCGAAGCCTGCCAATTCGGGAAACAACATCGACAACTGTTCCCAAAAGTGAGGAACCTGAACAAAGGGACCCTGGATGTAGTACATTAAGACGGCTCAGACGGAAACATTCGGTGGTTGTCGATATTATGTCACGTTCATCAACGACTTCTCCAGGCATACCTGGATTTACCCTACGTGGCAAAATAGCGAAGTGTTCGGACACTTCCAAAAGTTTAAGAATGAAGTCGAAAAGGCAACTGGTCGGCATGTCCGATGCCTTTGATCAGATGGCAATAGCCGAATCGAACCAACTTTTCGGCGTCCGGAAGTTGCGTTTGAAGGGGCGTGTTGAGAATCAAACTTAACTTCAGTAGTGTGGGAACACACCCTAGTGTGTGAACACCCCACCACCTACTATAGTAACTAGCGTGCTATAGAATTTTATAGTTCTATGACACATATTATGTGTAGTTAAGACTCCACCTCTCTTTAGTTAAGTGATGGTTGTAGAAAGAGAATAGTGGGAAGGTAACTATATAAGTGCTCTCTCACCTCCCTTGTAAGGTCGTTGGTTATTCTTATATTTTTCTCCTTGTTAATACAACTTTTACTTGCGCTTTCTATATATGTCAAGCTCTCTCTATTTCTCTCCTTCTCACATACAGACATATCAGTTCCGTTGCACATAATCACTCTCGTTTATTTACAATGTTAATTGCCACTTGTTCCACTAGCTTTGAGTGTGACATTCTTGCTCAATAGATCTCCTTCACTTCAAACCAAATTATAATAATGCAATTCCCTAGTTTTTCTATCGCAAAATCACTCCCTTTGAGCACTCAATCTCCCTTTTAGAACAAAAAGAGTTTGCTCAACCTCATGTAAATATGTATAAGTTTCTCCAAACATCTTGTACAAACAATGTTTTGACAACAAGTTCTTGAAAAAATCTCATTGATAAAGAATATTCATTTTATTATTATTATTATTTAAAAGATACTTCCCATTAGTTAGGTAGAGTGTCGAATCTTCATTTTATTAATCACCGATGAGAATAATTTGACAATGACATTGTATGGATTGAACATAGCTGTAGATTATGATAATATCATGTGAAGTAAACCAATATGTTATATATTCTTTATCAGCTTATAAATTTGATAGAAATGTATCAAACAAATATGTAGAATGTTAAATAGGCAAATTAAATAATGTACACACATACTCACAATGGTGTCTACATTTTGAGATTCAAGTTACATGGTTATGTTCAACTTATAAGCAACTATACATTACATGAGAAAATATTTAAAAATCTTCATGCACAACTTCATCAATGAAAAATTTACCCCAATTCTTCTTTGAGATTCTATTTATTTGTCTGGTTGGATGTGTGATTCATATCTCTTTAGTGCGAACCCAAAATCTTTTGCAACTTCTAAAATCACAACAATCCTTCCTCAACATATGCATATAAGTGTTCTTAGAGGGTCTAGCCAAAACACACACATGCGCTCTTGATACCTCTTTGCCTAAAATGTGAAAGAGTTTAGAGGTTTTCAGGGAGTTTATGTATGTGTGTGAAGAGCCACACACTTACAATATTATTCATAGTTAATGTAATGAAGAGTGATAACCATTGTTTAAGATTGTCTAAATTGAGATATGTTGGTTTATGCATTCTTTTGCCTTTTCTCAACAATCTATTGCTTGAAACTAGTATATGTAATGCATCTATATGCTTAATATATGCTCTTGTTACCTCCAGGTGAGATATTATTCATTCGTCAAGTGCTTAACATCATTGATATCTTGTTTTAGAGGCTTCAAATACCTACATTGCAATTATTAATATTTAATTGTGAACCTTGTTGAATTCCTTAACATGTAATGTTATAGGTAATGTGGTTTCCAAATATTCTAGAAGAGCTATTATTCTAACTTAGGGAGAGAACTACCGAAGGGCAAATGGAAATCCCTTGAATTAGACTAACAAGAGAACAACAAAAGAACTATTGATGAAAGTGAACATAATTTATCCGAAGAATCCCCCTCCCCCCTCCCTGGGGGATTTGATCGTCCAACACTATGTGTTCCTACGAGAAAAACATTTATTGTCAACTTTCGAATTAAATCACAAGTATTGATGTTACTTGCCACTTGTTGCACTAGCTTTGAGTGTGACATTCTTGCTCAATAGATCTCCTTCGCTTCAAACCAAATTATAATCGTGCATTTCCCTAGTTTTTCTACCCCAAAGTCACTCCTTTTGAGCACTCAATAACCCTTTTAGAGCAAAACGATTGATAAAGAAACCCCTCTCTCTCATGTAGATGAATATATAAATGGTAATGGGAGGTTTTATATGAACAATCTTGCATGAAGTCATTATGGATGTTGACTATCTTAGGACAACATTTCCTTGGGCAAGTGCTCTTCCTCGAGAAATGAAAACATTTCGTTTTAGTTTAGTGACCTTTGCTACTAGGAAGAAAGTAGATATGATACCTGGGTTGTTTCTCCTCTTTTGGTGGCACATTTTTGTCAAATGGCATCAACCCATTCTTGTACATTTTTCGAATTGTATTTATTTCCACTTTATGTTTCTTATAATATCTCTTCTTATTGACTTGGTCACCTTGCATACTACACTAAAAACAAAACTAGTTAGCACAATGTCAACAAAATAATGGTTTCATTAGGGATTAGATGCATATGTAAATCTTTATAGTAGCACAAAAACATTCACTTTAGAATTTAAGAGTGTCCTCCCCCACAAATATTTCAATCTAGTTACTATTTCAGCCTAGGGCATATCATCTGACATTCAAAGCAAAACTTATCTGAGGTAAATTTTGACACTTCATAAAATATGTTTTCTAAGAAAAACATATATGATAAATAAAAGAATAAAATGAGAAAATATGAGTATATACGCAAACATACATGTATACACATATGTCGTGAGATCAATATGTCAATAGGCACTAAAATTATTCTTCCAAGTACCTATAATAACGTATAAACTTGGAATGTATAATAGTCAATCAAAAGGGTGAATTACCTTCTTCTTTTTTTCCAAGACATGGCATGTGGGATAGTGAATGTAAATGATGTGCATGAAAGGATGGCTAGAGCCATATGTGAAAGTGTAAGATAAATAAGCAAGATCTCTTGTGTAGGATAGGATAGTCTTGGCTCGGCCTTCCCGAGAAAGGGATTGAGTTTTATGTATATTTTAACTAAAGGAGTATATTCCTTTTTGGAAAAAGAAGAAGAAGAAGAAGAAGGGTGAATTACCTCTAAAAATATCACAAATCACAAGCAAGGATATTATTGCCTTTTCATCCCTAACCTCTAAAGGGCTAGTAGCACTAAACCACTAAGGTTGTTTCGCCTTCTCTGCATGATCAAATTACCCTACCCCTCCACTAAATAAATAATGTTGAAGGGGAAATGATCATGGACAACCATTTTGAAGTTCAAGTCAATCCTAAACCCCAATAGAGATGCCCAAAAGTCATCGTTGTCACCAAATAAAGAATACAAGGATAGGCTCCAATAACATTTTGAGAGGAGTATTTTGAGAGTTTATCATCATCGTCTAGTGATTGTAGCCACCTACCTCCTATGGCATTATGAGCCTATTGGCATTAATTTGAGCTTATTTTCCTTGGTCATTCAACATTGTCATCCTATTAGCATTATGTGCCTATTTTTGTTGAAGTTATTTGGCATCGTAGACCCTTCTAGTTAATACATTAATGAAGAGTGACGAGGGTGGTTATTGTTTTTTCTTTTCTGAAAAAATATATCCTCCATGTTGGGCATATCCACTCAAGTGGAGCCCACAACACAGAGCCAAAGGGTTGATTGAGAATCAGTTGCGTGTCAGCAGACGACTGAGCATACAGCCGATTGGGAGTCGGGAGGGCACTGAATTGGCTCAGGGCCAAAAAGAGGAAAAGTTATAATTATGCATGATTATATATGTGTGTGTGTGCGTGTGTGTATATATATATATACCCTTTTTCTTTTGTATGTTTTTTTGGTGTGTGTCTTTTGTGTGTTTGTGTGAACACAGGTACATAGACGTTGGGCAACAAGGAGAAAAACATAAAAAGGAGAGGGGGGAAACAGAGTGAGATCAGATTTTTCTACGTACATAGAGCAAAAACAGAAAATAGAGAGAAAAACAGAAAATAGAGAAGAAAACAGAAAACGAAAGAGGGAGAACAAGAGGAGGAGCATTCTACCAAAGTGGAGACAAAGACTTGTGAGGAGTTGGTCGTGTTGACAGAGAACCACGACTGTGCAACACCTCTCATGTCTACTCGCATCAGGTTAGTTCATTTCATGTTGTTTTCTTGTTTCCTATTTTGCTAGTTTTTCTATCCACCTAGTTGGGTGAAGAATAGTAAGGTTATTTGCTTGGTTTATCCACCCAATTGGGTGAGGATCGTAACCAAGGTTGTTGCCTTGAAGCTAATATATTTCCTCTAGACAAAAACCTAGAGAGATTAGCACATTCCTTGTGCTTATTGTTGTTGGTTTATCCACCCGATCGAGTGATGATTGTAGCCAAGCCTGTTGCCTTGAGGCTAGCACATCCCTTGTGCTTATTGTTGTTGTATCCACCCAATCGGGTGAAGATTCTAGCCAAGGCTACTGCCTTGAGGCTAGGACATTTCTCTAGTCAAAACCTAGAGAGGCCGTACTTAGTTTGTAATCTTTGTTATTCTATGCACCCGATTGGGTGAAGGTTGTAACCAAGGTCATTGCCTTGAGGTAGATACACTCCTCTAGTGAGGTCGTATTCCATTGTACTCAAAGTTATAGTGAAGTTGTTTGGAACCTACAGTTCCCGTGGTTTTTCCCTACTTTGGGTTTTCCACGTTAAAATTTTTGGTGTACTCTAATTTTCATCTTGTGGTTTTATCAAGTGTTAATTGTGTTTGAATTTTTAATCATCCTGATTCAGTCTCATATTCCCAACACTCCATTGGTATTAAAATGAAAGTGGCTAGAGGCCATGTACAAAATAGTCTAGTATTACTATGAATATTGTAAAGCCGTGTCGAATGACCCTAGACAATCTTTCTAGGTAAAGATAAGTAAGAAAAAAACCCCCTCGCCAATCTTTGTAGGCAAAGAAAGTACAATGAAGCCATACCATTCTCCAAATCAGCAAGATGCATAGTCCAACCTCCAGAAAAAAGCCAGCAAGATGAGGGTTGTTGTTTTGTTGGTACTATGTTGTATTTTGCCACGACTTCTACTTCCCTTGGCTCCACTTGATCCTACTCTATTAAAGATTAGGGGCCGTGGTTAGAGGATGTTATGATGGACATGGTTAGTTCTATCCATGGCAAGTTGAACAAGAATGTTCTATAGTTGATAATTTTGCTTTACCAACTTGATGCTAAGCAAGAAGTAAAACTTTATTAATTCTTAGCACAAAGAGGAGGAAGCTTTAAAAGCTTGTGTACTACTTAATCATTTGTTAATGTTGAAATGGGCATCATGTGTGAATGCAAATTTGACAATTGTATATAGGATATTGAAGAGACATTCATGATGAAGAGCATTAAGCCCCCTAACTTTTGTTGAGATGATCATGATTGTAACAAGAATGTGGTTCATAAATTTCTCTAGAAATGGTGTGATCTACACATGTTGCATTGCAAGCCAAACTTTTTCATTGCCCTTGAAGTCAGTTTTTCTTTAGAGAAGAATTGTTAATCAAGTAGTTATAGATGGGGGATGAGGCTTCCCATGAAGGTTCATCTAAAAAGTTAGGATCCTTTCATAGATTTATTTTGAAGGAGTTCTTATATGATCATAATTGGGTGAACTAGTTCTTACGACATGGTCATCAAGTTGTTGAATTGCCATACCAATATCTCTTGATATTACAAATTAATGATGAAGCTAGAAGGCGAGGGTTTATCTATGGATTGGATCAAGACTTTCCCGTGAAGGGTTGGATCATCCAATTATTCAAAGATATTGGGGGACAAAAATTTGTTAAATGTTTATGGCATAGTCTCGCATGAATCATCTCAATGTAAAGGATTGGCTCAATGAACTTTCTTGTGGTCTTGGTGATAAAATGTGAGCTTGCACGATTTGTATAGGCTCAACAACCCACACATTGCAAATTGTGATAAAAAAACATTTTGACCATATTTGTTTGGAATGTTTAAAAATGGTTGTGAACATAATTTTGTTGTCATTCAATACTACCTTCAAATAGTTGTGATCACAACGTTATCATTCAATACTACTAATCATTCTCAAGCAAATGGCCAAATTGGACATATAAATCAAGTATTGTCAATATGCTTTATCCATATGGTAATACCAAAGCAAACGAGCTGAGAGGATTACTTACATCTCCTGGAGGTAACATATAATAGTGCAAAATGCGTTCCTTCATGGGTTAGACCTTTAATGTTGTATGGTTTCCAACCTAGTTCCCAAATAATGGTTGGAATTGGTAAAGAGCAATTAAATAATTTTTCAAGAACTGGTTGAAGATTGATTGGATATGCTGGATATTGCATTTCTAGGGTCAAACATGCCCAAGATCTTTAAAAAACATGTGTGGATGAGAAGCATGAGCTTGTAATCTTCAAAGAAGGAGAGCACGTATATCACAAAGTTCCTAAGAACTCTAAGACTCATAACATCGACAAAGTTCCAAATTTGGAAGAACATTATAATTTGTGTGCAGTTTCCAATCTTGAATGGTTAAGGTGGCTTACAAGTTGGATTAATCATCTTCCTCTACCAAGGTTCATCCCGTTTTTCCTTTTAATTGTCTAAATATTTAAAGTTGTTTGAAACCAATTGCCTTTGAATATCTTAGGGAAATGCTATTGCATAGGATAAAGTTCCCAATTTAGTGATGGTGTTATCGTATGAACCTAAACACCGAGTAGAGTGATGATGTTGTGGGGGCTGAAGCACATTTTGATGGGGAGATGAGGAACCTAGACTCATTTTGTTGTTGTGTGTACAAGATTTTGGTGGTAACTGGCAAGATGGTTGATGTGGACAAAAGAAGAATACTTCTTGACCTTTTGATAAGGATGACTGTTGATGGTGTGGAGGTTGGAAACATATTCTTGAGGGTTGAGGAGGTGTGTACTTTATCAAATTATTGGATATATCTTCCATTGAACGGATAATCATTATTCCTTTTTAGATGAAGACGAAGGAGATGGCCGAACTCGACATGAGGGATAGTTGTGGGCTAACCAAGGCAGCCCACCGCGTTCTACGTCAACATGGTTCATCATAACTCAAGTGACATTACATGAGTTCCAAGTTGGAGAATGGGTTAAAGGAAAAGAAGGAACCGGAGGACATGCTCACATTCGAATAGATGACGACATAAGAGCAAGTGGCGTGAACTAACCATTATGGCCCACTGCGTTCTATGTTCACTACATATACTAATACAACGTCTCATTTCATTCTTTTGCGTCTTTCACTACCCTTCTTTGTGATTTTCATAGGTCATCAAATAAATAAATAAATATGCATCATAATCTTCTAGACAAGGTCTTAGTGACAACTACCACCCATGGTGATTCAATGACATTTTGAACACATTCCCTAGATTTGCATTTCTTCGAACGACATTAACCCTCCAACGACGATATAGGGAAATGTGGCTTCCTTGATCATTATTAATATGCGACATATGATTCCTTTGAATTATCGAACAATAAATTCTCAAATATGAAGAACACCCAAAAAAGGTATAAAACATGTCTATTACTAAATTTAATTTGTGCTTTGGATTTTAACGGTAGGCATAAATAAATTATGAAACTATAAGTTGTTCAATTGTTTGTAACATATAAATCTTTAAAACTACGTAAATCTTAATGGAATTCCTTAGCTAACCTTACATCTAGTTGGTGCGCTTTTGCTTTCTCATTTGCAAGTTCTGTACTTATGTTCCAACTTTCAAATAGATAGCTCTTGTCAATGTTTGTCTACAACATATAGTTTCCAAAACAATAATGATATTGACTGCTAAAATAAAAATGCATTGGTATGAGCATTCAAAGAGGAAGCCAACATACCAAAATTATCAAATCCCCCATGTATTTCTTCAATGTACCTTTGATAGCTTAAGGGATTAAGAGTTACCTTGTTCTCATATAATAAAAGTGTTGAAATCTAAGGTATTAGTATGTTTGGGGAAAAAGTATAAGTCGAGTGTGGATAGGCTTACGCCCTCATAGCATTATTTGTTTAATAGAAGGATTGTTATTTGTTCACTAGAAGGATTATTCTCAACTTTGGCCTTTAGGAGGTGAAGTTAGAAATTATGTTGATGAGATTTCCCAATTGTTGATTGGAAGTACATTGTAAGAAGTGTTTCCAACTTCTAGACCACTCATGACATTGTCTTGCACCAAAACATATTTAGGCTAGAGAGTAAATGTGCAACAAATTTAGGCACTATACATATGTAATCCAATCCACTTATTAAGTTATACAAAGATTTGAAAAATCCATGTACCAATAATGGAATATAAACAGAGAACTCAATAATATTGTTGCGATGTCCTGTAAAATGGCTACAATGCAAGTGATGCTAGGGGAGTGCAAAAGGCTTATGAGACCAATTTTCAAGGCATGTGATTCTAACATTTGTGTAGGGCAAGCCTAATGGATATTGGGCACACTAAGATAGATTGGTTGTTTCTACCCCAATATGTCGGCCTACCTAGAATGAAGAGGCCAATTGTCTAGAAAGGGGGTTGGGTTCAATATCCCTAGTGTGGATTGGAGCTTGTAAATATCCATTGTAAGGGAATGTCCCCTAGGTTGTGGTTGGTGTAGACTTAATATATAGGTTAAACCACCATTAAATATAACAAAGAAAGTGGTTGGATATTATTCTACTTGAATTTGTGGGGTTCTTGATCTCACTTTCTTACAAGAGTTATTGTGCATGACTACCATGCATCTAACATTGTAGGACAATAGATGCCATATTCACACTTTGCAACAAAATTTCAAGATTGATTTCCAACTATATTTCCTTGCAATAAAGGCACAATAAGCTTGACAACGATGTTATGGAGACATTGTACCATGTGATCTATAAATATGAATTCAGGAAATGTCGAATTAAAAGATACTATAGTTTTGATGGTCTATACATAGGAATGCGAGGAGACACATTTTTTTTTTAAGAAAAGATTTCCCTCATTAGTATTAAGAAAAAATGCCGGAAGTCTACAAAATGGACAATAAGAGAGTGTTATATACAAAAAGGATGATGAGGGCAAGGGCCAAGGGTGACAATATTTTCAGATTGGTCCTTGAGAGGAGGTTGTGAACAGAGGGAACTTCCTCCATAATTGCAGTAATTTTTTCTTTTTCTTAAGAACAACCTCTGAAGAGCCTGACATATTGTCATATTGCCCACGCACTACCGCCAATAAGCTCTCCCATAATTCTGGCAATATATCTGAGAGAAGAGGAACTATGGAATCATATCGTCTTTTACAACGATACTTCCATAAGATCCATAATGTAACCGTAGATATTGTTTTCCGTACATGGGTTGCATGCATTTGCTTGCGAGGTTGCTAAAAAGGGGAGATAGAAATTAGATGTCTGTTGATGACTGTCATAGTCTCTAGAGCATCATCTGCCTCATACAACAAGAGATTGGAATGGAGAACCCCCCATACTGTTGATCCCTAGGAGAAGAAGCAACTTGCATTAATTGTCAGGAATAAAGAAAGAACTTTATTCCATACCTATTGGGCTAGTAAGCAGGACAAGAGAGCATGCTTGGTAGTTTCCTGCAAATCAACGCAATAACAACATTGTCTAAGAACGGTTGCCACATTTCCTTTCAATGACTAACCTACTAGTAGTGCCGCATGTAGTAAAAGGCATCTAAAGAGAATATATTTTGTTGGTCCCCAGAAAGACCAAATCCATTTCCAATAAGCCTTCAAATGAATGCTTGAAACACCCTACTTATTCCAGTGCTTTTGAGCTGCAGGAGCTAGAATACTCTTAGACATGAGTAAGGTTCTACCAAATTTCACTGTGTATTGAAAGAAAGGAACTTTTTGCAATGGATCCATCATGGGATTGGTCCAAAACCATCCCCCATGGATCCCACGTCAGCCTACTAACTTTTTGTCGTGCATATAACCAAAGCATATCCCACAAATGAGTTATTGACGGTTGTGGATCTAAGAGCCATTTCCTACCAGATTTGGCAATCACCCTAATTGGAACAACGAGTAGGTTCTGTAGTAAATTATTTGAGGGTGTACAAGGCTGCAATTTATTATCCTGTTGAGTATTAAAATACAAAATACATCCGTTTGTAGAAATTCCTTTAACAAAGAACATCATGCCATTTGTAAGGCAACCAAACCACATATGATCTTGCATTGGCTGAAGTCACGCTAAGGCCTACGAGAAGGCCGCTGAAATATCCATTGTCATTGTCTTCGCCCCATATACCGAGTGTAACTGCTTAAGTCGGTCTGCTTTTGGCATCCATTGAAAATGAATCTAGGATGCCATTAATGTTGTTGGCCCATTGTCAAGTTTTCCCCATGCAATACGAGATCTAAGGCCCAATACATTTCCAATAGAATCCCGGACGAGTGAATTAGCCAAAAGCGGTTGATTCATCCAACCATCCCACTTGTCAGGCATCTGTTTGTGTAAGAAAATCTTGATTACATCCCACGCTCTGACGATTCCCAGGAGAAATCTATTGGATGTTAGATTCCACCTTGGTTTCTGTACATCTGTAAAGAACATCCATTTCAAAGAAGGCAACCAATTTCGTCCCGTCTTGGGAGATAATTGCATCAGCTGATTAAGCAACATACCCTTCCATGCCTCTGTCCCTGGAAACAGTCCTTTGACTACAAACTTTGTCAAAAGAGCTCAAGATTGCATCAAGGGATCTATTAAAGCCAGCCTTCCTTGGCTTTTCAGCCTAATCAAAACATCCCATGCCACCTTGGCCACTCCTCGAGACCCATTTTTTCCACCCTAGAGGAAGTTACATATGAGGCTTTGAACTTTCATAATTGTCGACCTAGAGAACAACCAAATAGATGCGATAAGCCACATTGAGGCCAACAACACTGAATTTGCAATCACAACTGGGTTGGCAAAGGATAGGTGCTGAGAGTCCCAATATACTAGCTTACACTTGATTGATAACAACAATGGTGCTAACATCACTTCAGATGGTAAATCTATATGAACAAGACAACCTAAGTAATGAATGGGCTCCCCATGATTAAGCCAATAGAATGCAGGGCCTGGATACCACGTTGGACGCGGTTTATCACTGGCCCAAAGGCCTACATATTTATTCCAATTGAGAGAGGCTCCAATAGCATCTGAAAATATTTGCAAAGAATTCTGTACCCAATCAAGATTAATAACATCTCCATGAATATAAAGAGTAGTGTCATCCACAAACTCAGCATCGAGAACTGTCGAGTTTGCAATAGGTAAGGCAATTGCTTGGATGGCCGTCGTTGAGGATCTAAGAAAAGATGATAGAGCTTCCCCAAATAGAATGAAAAGAAAAGGTGCTACCAGACAACCTTGTCTGACAGATCTGGAAATTGGAAATAATGTATCATTGCCTCATGAAAATAGAACCAAGCTAGAAGCATGTCTATATAATGTAGAAACACATTTTACCCATTGTATTCACTAGAAGATCCTATCTTAAGCAATTCTGTATCCTGGCCTCATTGCTTGCGGATGAAACTCATAGAGTTTCTATAGCTCAAATCTGGTCTAAATATAGTTTCTCTGATGCCTTTCGGCTCAGGGATATCACTCATGTCATCCTTGATGTCAAGAGTTTCTTCATAAATATAGTTGCCTCTTCAGTTGATCGATGAAGTGCACAGATTGCTAATTTGCGTCGGGCATTGGCTGCAACACAAAAGTTATTGGAAAAATACCCAACCTCACCTATGTTGCTCTTGGATTTACAAGAAGTAAAAAGCAATTTCAAAAAAAGCAACATGTGAGAGGTTTGTATTTCTACCAGCGTAATACAACTTCTTGGTCACAAAAGTAGGATAGGGTTAACGGAGAGATCTTCAGTCAATTTAAACAGAAGTATAAATCACTATCTATTAAAACCCTAAAACGACCTGATGGTTCTTATACAACGGATGATTCTGAGATGCGGGATATAGCTACGATATATTACCATAAGTTGTTATCTGCTAAATCCTTCTTAGAAGAAGATCTTAATAAGAGTGAACTTGTACTAGAAATAGTACAACAGAAGGTCACTCATTTAATGGCTTCCCAGTTGCTTCAACCATATACAGACACCGAAGTCTGGACAACGGCTAAATCCCTGGGTAAATATGTGTGTCCTGGAAAGGATGCCATAGGAGCGGTATTCTATTTGCATTATTGGGACTTGTTGGGGCATATTCTTACTAGAGCTGTTAATTAATTTTCTCAACAGGGAATATGCCCAGTGAATGGACGAAAGGAATCATATAAATGATTTCGAAATCAAATGCTCAATGTAATGAAATCTTAAAATGGCATCCATTAACTTTGCTTAACGACATGTATAAAATAGTAGCAAAGACAATAGCCAATAGAATGCAACCACTGTTCCCTTGATTATACATGATACACAATCGGGATTCCTTCAAGACAGAAGCATATTTGACAATATCTTCCTTTTTTGGGAGATGATTGCATTGGCCCAACATCACAAACACTCCCTTCCTCTACTATTATTAGATTTTGAGAAAGCATATGATAAAGTAGACTGGGACTTTCTGGAGGCAATTCTATTAAGATTACAAATATACGTGAAGGAATTAAATGAAAGTATGTTTTACTTAAAAAATATGGTTGATGTTGATAGATGTCTATAAAGTGCATGTGAAACAACTCTTATGAAATTTGGGCAATGTGAATCTATTTAAAATAATATGTGATTAAGCAACTATAAATAGAGGCTATGTTGCAATGCATAAAAGTACTAGATCCATATCATATTCTTAACTATGAACATAAGAGCTTCTAATATGGTCATTTTAGTACATGTAACCAAGAACAAAATACGAAGGGTTCATGGGCACCACCCATAACAAATAGATTACACCATAGGTCAAAGGGTTTGAATGGTTCACATGCATCCCTATTACCAATACATAATATGTACAATACATAGAAGTGGCTTGGGTTCATATTTCATGTCTTGCCTAAATGTCTTGATGGAAACCAACAATCTCAAGTTCATGGGAATCATCCATTATTTCTACAAGTTCATGGGAATTATCCATTATTTCTAGGGCCTAGTCTTTCATTCCCCTCCTTATTGGTCATTTCTCCACTCCTAACTCATTGTACTCCTTCATTGTTGTCGTTTTAGATTTGACCATGCACTGCCATTACATGTATCATAATGCATATGCAAGCTTCTAAACCAATCTAATCAAGGTTCTTACCGATTAAATTATCTTTTAATGGGCATAAGACCTTACAATTTTCCTAGTTTTGACTTTTGTCAATGTCTTAGGAATTTTACATAGTAAATATGGTAAAGTCACAGAAGTACCTCAATAATAATAGTGCAAACACTAGGGGAAGCTAGGCACAATCAAAATGTTTAAAGCTACAAAACTTCAAGATACATGGAAAAAGAGAATGGAACAAGAAAGAAGACTTTGAAGGACAATGAAAGGTTATGGGACGACACCAAATTATTTGTGAAACAATTCAAACGTGTAGATAATGTAACAAATTGCAAGCTTACCTAATTTTGGTTTTTTACTTTGTTTAAAATTTGTTTAGAAAATGGTGACACAAATGCATCAAAGATAAATGGATATTTGAGCACATATTGATTAATACGTACTTCTTTAAGAGGGGTTTTGAAATGTGTAGAAGACACATCTAGAGGTGGTGTATAAGACCAACATTGGAATCTCTTGAGCTCGGGTCGATGGCAAAGACGTGGAACTGTGCATATATTTCTTAGCTTGTAATGCCCAACCTCTCGTGAGAACTTAGGTGTCGACTCCAGCTCTGTGCTGATGTTCCATTTTGATGGTCTCTCACCGAAAAGACCATATGGTAACATATTACTGAGGACAAAGCCACATGCCTCCTTTGCCTACTTTGAATAGAAGTTAACATAAAAAAGTTGCATTAGCACTACCGTTCATGCAAGTGCTTCTTGTAATTGATACTTGTTGCCTTTTAAACATAAAAGTACTTGATGATATAGTTAAAAAAAATGATAGCATGCCTTTGATGCAAATGTGGCCTCTAGACCTTGTAATTGGGAATAAATCTCAAGCAACAAGCACTTGGGTTTAAGTAATCTCGTGTTTAGGTTGCTTTGTGGTAGTCATGCTACAAAATGAGTGAGTTTTACCATGCATAGCATATGGTCTTGGAAAAAATTTATCCACCTTCATCCCAAGAAAGTATTATTCAATATTGGATGTGATTTAGCATTAAGACATGTATGTCCCACACACACACACACACATATGATGATTAATTAGATCCATTAAAGCCGAGTTGGGCAATAACAAAGATACATTCATGAATCAATAAGGTTGTCCATTGGAATTATTCACACAAGGCTCCTTATAAAGCTCAAAGATGCAAATGGAATCCAAGAATCAATAAGGTTGTCCATTGGAATTATTCACACAGGGCTCCTTATAAAGCTCAAAGATGCAAATGGAATCCAACCGGCACAATAGCACGAGCCACAATTGGACGAATATAAACTGTGAGAGGCATTTTGGACAACAACCACAAGGCTCCTTATAAAGCTCAAAGATGCAAATGGAATCCAAGAATCAATAAGGTTGTCCATTGGAATTATTCACACAAGGCTCGTTATAAAGCTCAAAGATGCAAATGGAATCCAACCGGCACAATATCACGAACCACAATTGGACGAATACGAACTGTGAAAGGCATTTTGGACAACAACCACAAGGCACGCGTGCAAGGGTCAACATGTAAAGCGAAGATATTCTTTTTTGGAAAAAAAGAAAAACATGTAAAGCGAGGAGGTTGTGGTACAAAAAAAGTAGTACCCATCACAAAGTGGATGAATAAGAAGGGTGGTTGGGGTGAGGCACTACGTAGTTGGGCGGGCGGGTCAAGGAGGGCTCATGTAGCAAGTCTAACATGGGCGAGACGCGGGGCTGGGTGTGGCATTTGGGCGGGCAGTGGGTCGGACATGTATAAATAGAAACCCGATGTTTTAGGTTATGGGTGCCAAGGGTGTGCGATTTGGGCGGGCTGGCTGCCCAAATGGATGATGGCACGAAAAACATGTCTTGGTCACACATGGTCAATGTTAAGAGGAGGATATGGATATGGATATGAATATAGTCTCATATAGATATGGATATGGATCATACATGACAGAAACAAAGACACAGACAAAGACACAGACACAGGGTAGGTAGATATGTTGTACATTTTACATGGATATGGAAATTTCTTTGCAATGATGATACATACGAGGAGGGGTCTTGGAGGGGGTGATAAGGCGAGATCTTGTGGAGGAGCATCATCATCATCATCTGTCTCCTTCTCCTCCTCCTTCTCCTTCTCCTGCTCCTGCTCCTCCTCATTGACATGATCATCCACTACATTTGGAGAAGGCATGGCCGATTGCTATCTCTCTCTGTCTCTGTCTCTCTCGCTGTGGTCTCTTTGATTGCCTTTTGCATGAATGGAATGACATGACATGAACCTTCTTCATATCTCGACTTTTCTTCATCAATCACCAATCATCACAAACACACACACACACACACATATTACTAGTATTTGGTCCTTGTTTCGGAACTTTGGCCGGCCGGCCGGCCACACGAATATGTATCATGCCTAAACTTCCTTGTGTGTCCATTCATTGAACGAGCATATTCTCGGTCTGTCCATCCACTTTGAGAATTTGTGGAATACCATGGCATCATGCCAATGCCCCCCCCCCCCCCCCATTCAAATGCCACTAGTCACCCTTCGACTTTCAAGAGGCACTCTCAATCCACATTCTGCGAGTTGTGCCGTCGAGAAGTATGTATGAAACCGAGGTCTTGTCTTACAAATAATCGCCATTGCACAAGAAGTATGAAACCAAGGTCTTGTCTTACAAGTAATCGCCATTTCACCCACCCCCCAAGAAATTCGTTCCCAACTCTCTCATTCCTCAACAAGTCGTCATTTGTTTCTAATACACAAATTGTGTGATGGCTTGTATACAAAAATCTACGGTGTCGAATACTATAGGGAAATATAATGAAAATAGAAAAAAAACGATGTTTATTGGAACGTCATCACTTAAATCTATTTTTTGGCTCTTGCATAATGCTTAACGCTTTAGAAATATATTTTGATTACTAGCATCTATATTCCATGCTTGCTTTGGAGGAGCAGCATTTGGTGGGTTCCAAGCATTAACCCGTAAACTAACTTTCTTTTTGTTGAAACTAAAGTGGTGTCCACATTACAAAATATGAACCGAATGGAGGCATCATGTTTATCTTGTCCAACTGATGATACTTTTCATTTGGCTCTTTTTTTTCATCATTTTTCCCATGATTTCTCTAAATAAAGCATCAAGAAAATGTTAATACAAGTTGTTCATAAGTGAAAAGCACTTCTTTGTTAGATGAGAATATTGCTAAATAGGCAAAAAGGAATCATCAACAATCTTATCAAACTAAAGCCCATGCTAGAGCTAATGCTTTTCCGTTTATCTCTTGAGCCCACTAGGTTTGAGCAAATGTTTCCAATTGTCGTTCCTTCCAAAATGATTATAAGTAACAATTCAAAAAGTTTTGGCATTTAGGGACATTGATAGTTGGTTGGAGTTGTTGCACATGATATATTGAAATGTCATTAACATAAAAAACATGTGTAAGATAAGCATACTTTGAAATCATTTCCATGGTTATGGTGTTTTGAAATTGGCAGTATGCAAATCACATGACCAAGGATTGCTGCCACTACAACAATCTTAAAGAGTTAATTACTAAGACATGCATTAGGTAATCTTGCATTGCATATTATTTGTTAATTTGCATGATATTGATACTTCTACCAAGTCTAAGGGGAAATTTTCATCTTAGAATACAGCAAAGCACAGAAATGCTGTTGCCTAGCCCTTTTCAGCATTCTCGCATTCTTTATAATTGTCCTCAACATCCCACAATGTTGTGGCAATAAGTATATGACTCATGAGAGAACATCTCAATAGATAGATTCAACACTAAATCAACGCCGATAATAACATGGCCCAATGGTTGTCAAGATTAAAATAACAGTGGAGCAAAATCAGACCACCACACCTAAATGATTTTTTAATCAAGTTGGCCACAAAAAGAAAACCCCGGAGAGGATTGATTGATCAACCTCACACAATCTGATTCTGAACTCTTGAAGAAATTCTGATTGCTAAAATCAATGTTTCTCAAGTATAAAAAGAATGTGATAAATGCAAGCAATTTAAACGAATTTTCAGGTCCATGTGTTTAATTTTGTATTTCATCACATAATAATGAATACTGAATTAATGTGATCCTTCTCTATTAAACTTTTTGTATGGGTTCATCATTGTACATACATAACCGCCATTTCCATAGCGGTACCAACACCATAGGTTTCAATAATTCAACCTCAACCTCAACTCAACATAGAGTATTTCAACATATACTTCTGTATCCAATATTCACCTTTCTCCTCATAATCGGCTTTTGTAAAAACACGCTTGTCGAAAACTGATGAGTTGGCATACAAAGAAGCACCATGCCAAGCATCCAATAGTGGATCTTGGGCCCTCACAACCTTAAGAATGGAGCCTTGAGGCCTATTTTTCTTCAACTCAAGAAGCACCCGTTTGTCAATCCCATCAAATAGAGTGTTACCTCCAGTCAACAAAACGGTTCCATCAATGATTGGCTGAGACCAATCACCTGGCAATCTCTTCATCGACACATTTATTGCCTCATCCAAACCCACTTGATCTATACCAATGAGATGGGGTTGGAAGATGATCTCAGGACACCGAAACCTCTCTAACCCAAATGTGATTCGGAAATCCTCCGCCGTTAGTTGGCGAATTTGTGGAGCTTCAGGAACCAGGCCCATCTTAGAAGCTGGATTGAAGGAAGGATCGAGCTCCTATAAAAAGAAAAAGTTGTCATTGTCACCGAAACCTCTATCATTTATAAAAAAAAGATCCAAAATATAGCAAAAACAACGAAAATACTTGATTGCTTTTACCCTAGAAAAGGATACAACAGTTGTTACCAACTATCCGAGGAAAAAGGAACTATATAAATAAAGAAAGCACATAATGCTCATTAAATTGAAACATATTGCTAGGGGCAAAGTGAACCCTTATGTTTCAAGAAAGAAAATGGATTCATTACAGGCATGTAAGGATTAATGAAAGAATAGGTGATTGTCAAAGTTCTACGTATCTGTTAGGTATGGAAAGCCCATTAGTCACAATTTTGTGTGAAATAGTCTATGCGGCATTGTTTTAAAACCTCGAAGATGAGATTTTTCTAAAAGAGCATTCCTCTCAATTCTGTATGTCTTGTACTATTTTCATACTGCTTTAAACTCATTTTTATCTGCATTTAAACCTTTGTAAGACTGATCACATCTTCATGGGTTTTGTTTAGCACATGCCCATGGTTATACTGAGGTCTTCTTGATCTTCTGAATAGGAGCTTATTAGCATATTGTTTTGGTGGCAAAGTTTACTATCTTATAATATGTGAGTTTGTTCCACTTATGACTACGTATTACACCCCATGCTAGTCAAACCCTTTAACAAGTCATGCCACATGACTAATCAATCTATTATTAGATTCTCAATCAGCATGCAATATCAAGAGAAGGACAAAATCCATCTGTCATTCATCAAGTCCAATCACAAAATAGAAGAAAGTTAGAAGAATAGGACATTTCATACATGATGCAACAAAATACCTGTAGCCGTGCGTTAACCCGTGCAAGTTCAACTTCATTCTCATCAGGCTCATCATCATCTTCATTATCTTTCCCCATCTTTTTATAGAGTTGCCAATCTTCCTCCCTAGCACCAAAAGTGTCTTCATCTTTTCCATGATCGAAAGCTGCTGTTGTGAGGAGTTTCATTCGCTCTTTTTGTGCTGCATTAAGCCGTTCACTACGGTTTCCAACAGTAGATGCCAAGTTTGATCTGCCTGCAGGGCCACCAGCATTACCTCCCAACTTTGGCTTCTTTCTTTGCTCGATCTTCGCTGCTAGCTCAGCTTGTCGGGCACGTAAATCCTCTACATATTGTTCTGGATTTGCCCTACGATATAGAACTTTTAGACTCCACTAGGCAATCTATAGTTTTTGAAAGCCTAATAACTAGTTTGAAAAGGCCTTCAATTTGGGAGAAAAAATAGGTAATATATGTACTAATATATATTGCCTATATCTCAAAACAGTTAGTAGTTAAACTAGTTACCTATTTTAACTGGTTTAACTAATATATTTTGGAATCAATTTATTTACAGTCTTTATCCATACTTAAAGATAAACACTAATTTTTCTCTTTCTCTAATTAGTTTCTTCATGTGTGTGATGTGCATAAGTGCAAGCACATGTAGGCTCTGTGTATGGTTAAATAGGTTCTGTGACTCATCCTGAAATAAAACAATAAAAACTGCAGCACTCACAATCGTTTATCCTCCTCCATGTTTTGTTCTAGCTCCCGTTGTGACATTTCCTCTTGTCGTTTTTGCTTAGCTCTTTGTCTACCTTCCGAGGTTGACTTCAAAAATATCTGCCTCTTTTTTTCCTTCAGCTGCAGTCAGGAACCAAGGAGCAATGAGACTAACAAAATATTGTAACACTATCAACATATGCTCAACACTGAGAAATGGCATTGGACAACCACCCTAAATACCCTCCTTGCCTAGTGTATATGACCCTGACTATTGGTGCTAAGACTACTCTTTTGAATAGCTGTTCATTATAAGTTACGCAATATAATCAGACTTCCCTCTTCCCATTTATCGAAATATATGACCCTAAATACCCTCCTTGCCTAGTGTATATGACCCTCACTATTGGTGCTAAGACTACAGTTTTGAATAGCAGTTCATTATAAGTTAAGCAATATAATCAGAATTCCCTCTTCCAATTTATCAAAAATATATGTCGATGTCCATAAGGCATGGTAAGGTGGATATTATGCGATGCTTGCTTTATAAAGATATATGTAGTGTAACACCAAACACATGTCAATAGATATTCTACGAAAAATGCGAGTAATAAAGGATTTAAAGGAGAATTCAACTTGTTCAGGTGACAGCATTTCATTCGGAACATCTAACAATGGATATTTCTCTGATTCGAAATCTTTCTCAGGCTCCTTTTCAATTTTGACTGGCTCTCCTTTTGCCTTTTTCAAAGCTGCAGATGCCTTCACTAAAGCACCTTCTACTTCTCGTTTTGACAAATATCCTGATCCTGCCAAAACTGAATTGATTTGATCCTCAGATACATTATCAAGTTCCTCCAAAAGTTGCTCTAACCCTTGAATTTCCACTTCAAGATCTGCAATCTTATAGGAGCGTTTGACAGCTGCCATTTCACGCAATCTTTGGCTTTGCTTCTCTTTTATTGCTGCCTTTCTTGCTAATTCTTCTTCTGAGGGCTTTTCTTCAGCTGGTGGTGGAATCCATGGAAGTTGCCAGGACCTTGTTTTCTCCTCTGCGTCTTTACCTTTCCTCTGCAAAGACAAGAATAAATCATTTCTCGTATCAATGGGTATTTAGAGGATGCCAGGATTTTGGAGGATCAACATTTGGAAATAGTAACCAACAACGTAATAAAAAGAATGTTCACAAATACCTACTTATGACAAATTCAGCCTAGTCATGTCATCTACAGATTATTCAGCCTTTAACACATACTTTAAATATCTGAAGTTTAGAGCAGTATCAAAACTCATACTTTAAATATCTGAAGTTCAGAGCTATAATCTTCTGCAATATAACCATGCTCAATCTTCAAATTCTCAACTTTATCCCAGGTTAAACTTGCACTGTAGCAAAAAATTAAACATAAGAAGTTTGTCAGATGTCAAAGTACTAACCTACATGTATTGATAAGCTTGAAATAGTCTGTAGGGGAAAGAAGCCCAGACACTGTTTAAGCACTTACACATGATAAGGATACTCAAGAGAGAGAAGACGTTTGAAATAGTCTGTCACATGGTATCCCCCAATATTAGTTCTACAGCAGGCTTCCAATACAGGTTCACCACCATAAATCTACAAACAAATACCCCATTTTGAGAGGTGTAGCAATATGTTTCCACATTTGATGTTCAAGATTTTCCAATGTAATGAACAAAAACAACCCACTAAGAAATAGACCATGAACATATTGATCAAAACACATTCCACTGAGTATGATTTTGTGTGTATTAATATGAGACGCAAGGCAGCACATAAAACAAACTTGTATGGCTAAGCAAGAAGACCCAACCTTTAACCTGAAAACATTCAACATACTTACTCCATGTCCGCCGTCACAGTAAGTAACCATGCAAGGAGGATATAACAGCTTGTATGACTTTTCTGCACAAGTTTTGCCATCCCCAGCTAATATCATTACCAATATGATGGACCCAGGTACAAATTGGGAGGCAAACATACACAGGGACTCGCAAGAAAATGATGACCTTCCGGGAAACGTATATATCCCACATGTACCCTCAGTATCTATCAAGGCAGAAAAAAGGTCATGCCCCTAACAAAACTTGCAATGTTATAGGAATAATATATTGTTTGGAGGCTTTTCTACATGACGAATTCATCCCACAACCAGAGTCTTGACTTCCAAATGTCTGTATGCACAATATGAGCAAGGCGATAAACTTTCCTTTCTTTTTCATTACTGACTACTCTAATAGTCTAATCCAGATTCAAATTCTTCATTCTACAATATCTGCAGGAACACTTTCTTTCTTATCACACGCGCAGAACAACCATATTCAAATACACATAAGGATGCATGAAAACAAATGACAAGCAGATAATCTGAACATCAAGTACATACAATAAAATATGTCCTGCAATAAATTATAAGCTTACAGGGATAGAATGTGTTGTGGTGTGTCCAGAACAGACAAGAAGACCATTCGGCCCACATTTTCCAAGTCTTTGATTCCGAAGATAGCTAAAGACTCCATCTATTCCAAGACCTGTTATTAAAATACGCTAGTAAGCATCACAATAGAGACATGATAGAGATGTGCCTATTTGATCACATATAAAGACATTAAGTCTTTGAAATATCAATTTTTGCAGAAAATATATAGTTCTCTTTTTGTTTCTCTTCTTTCAGGCATGGGTGTTTAGAACTTTCCAACAAATTATAGAAGCAACAAATGTACATGGAATGGATATAGTATTGCCTCCATAAGTCTGCCAATGAGCACAATAGTTTCAAACATACTTCAGTCTGTTCTATGCTAAAAAATTCACCTAATGATGGTATGTTGTATGTCTCAAACAAAAGCTCTGCCATCTTGCTCCTTGAATATAATGGATTGCAAGGGCACTCTGTCAAAAGCAATGGATGTTCTATTTTATCTGTTCTCCAAAACAACAACATAGAGAGAATAAGTGAATCAATGCAAAATGTTTCACTTTTTATACACACACAAAACAGAAACGTTGCTCTGAATTCATTACCCCATTACCATCAACACCAATCCGATTGAATATATAATCAAAAATCTGCATTATTCAGAACTTCACATTTAGATTGATTTTAATTGTAAACATATACATATGTTATGTACAGGAACATAGAAAGATATATCATTTAGCTGAAGTAGATACCTTCACAGAAATAATAAAACTCTGAAATCTCAAGATGCATTTAAGAATGAACACTTAATTTTGGTTTTTCTTGTGCAAATATATAAATAGATAGGATGAATATGTATTCAGTTAGCTCCAAACATATATGTTTCAGCGGTTAGCTTCAAAAAAATCCATCTTTTCAAGTTAAGATGTGGAGTTAGGCTGATTCTGCATATTCAAAGATATATTCAGCATGGTATATACGTTCATAGACTTATCTTACAAAAAAGAGAAAAACAGAAACCTGAAGATAATGGATTTTGTTAAATCAAGAAATCAAAATTTTAAAATATGTGAGGTGGTTTGTTGAAAGTTTATTTGTTGGACATGATGCATTTATCTACCGTGTATGGCATCTTGTCTGTAACTTCTATATATTTTGCACAAACTTACACATTCCATAGTCTCAAATTGGTACACAACATTTGCATCAAAAGCTGATCGATATGATGACCGTGTGAAGTCAAGAAATCGGCTTAAAGATGGATCATAGTCTCCCACAATGTTCACCAAGTCTCCTATTCAAAACATGAGACACTGACACAAAGTCAATACAATCTCCTTAAGATAAAATCAAAAGAAAAAATTCCACACTTTCAACTTTGGCACCTGAAGCCTTAAGCCGAGGGCGATGAAGCAAATTCCGAAACACCATACTAGGTTCAGATTCACCTGCCCAGCTGGTATATAAGAGAGAAAATCTTTAACATACCCCTCTAATACTCTGACAACTCAAAAGTAACATTTATCATGCATAGCATATAGTGGTAATCCATGTAAGAGTATATGGTCAGCATATAGCATATACCCCTCAATACTCTGAAGAGCATAATCAGTCTTACAGAATTCATATACTCCTCTTACTTAGTACTCTGGGAGGACTATATATACTACATAGTGAGAATTTATATTCCCTACTAATAATCTGAAATCCACACCAGAACTTGTTGTAGCTGAGATATCATACATGCATGCATACACAGTTTATGTTTCTCGTATAAAACACGTTACATCAGTGATGAGAAACGTACATAGTCACATACATGCTTCTATCAACAAAAATATAATGTAGCCCGCATATAAAGAGTACATCCACAGTGAGAATGTTGTATTATCCGAATGGTACATTCTCACTTGTTAATGCGAGATCTTTGAATGGAGAACATTCACCCATACATAAGATATACATGATTCTATAGAAAAAGAGAATGTTGTGGCACACATACAGAGATGTATGTGCAGAATAGATTGTTGGTCGTACGTAAGTAGGAGTGAAAGGTTGAGATTTTTTTTCTTTTTTAAAGCATACCCGACGCGGCAGGTGTGAGCTCCATTGTCGATGACGATGGCTCGCGGCGAGTCCGCCATGGCTCTCTCTCTCTCTCTGTACACCTCCCTGCCTCTCTCTGCCTCTGCTGCTGCTGCTGCTGCTCTCTCTCTCTCTCTCTCTCTCTCTCTCTCTTCTCTGTGATACATACAAGGTATGGGGTATAGCTCCTTCAGAGGTTTTAATTTTTTACCACAATGCCCTTCGTTCAAATTGCTCACTGGTTTTTTACCAATTCCCTAAATACCCTTCGTTAACAATTGCTCTCTTTTCTTGCCCTCTCTCTCTCTCTCTCTCTCTCTCTCTCTCTCTCTATTTATTTATTTATTATCGTAATTACCTTACCCTAGTCGTAAGTTTTTAGCCCTACGAGCACTGTGTTGTGGGTTTGAAACCCAACTTCCTCACCTCTCTATTATATACTTCTTATATATCTCTTAATTCACTAGATGCCACTGTGGAATGTAGGGGTTGAACCCATGACCACCTGGTCTCCATTGGGCAACCTTACCAACCACTCTCTCTCTGGTGAAAACACCAATTACTTACAATGGGTGTGACAATGGAGTATGGTCACCCACTAACTACACTACATGGGTTGCGGAACATGTTGAATTGCCAATAGGCAAGATGAACACCCCACTGAGGAAAGAATTTTCACTTGCTCCAATAAAGAAATTTGCCACATTAGTACTCCCTTCAACTTTCGTACATATGCTTTCACCCCATGTCTACCATCGAACACAAAAGCGTTGCGCATATTCCAATTATGATGCAATCCCCAATATCTTAGAAATAGAAAAACAATCTCCATCTATGATTTTGGGTCAACCCGTGTAAATTGTGCAAACACCCATTGTCTAGGTGTCAAAGAACACCGTGATAAGACTTGCCAAATTTGAGAAATGTAATTCCAAATCTGACAAGCAATCGAACATTGTATAAATCGATGAGTACTATCTTCCATTTGAACAGTGCAAAAGAAGCAATTACCCATTGTTAGTCCACGACGCTTTAGAGCTAATCCCAAAGGCAATCCTCCAATCAAATTTCTCCAAATGAAGACCTTTGCTACAAGTGGCAATTTAGAATGCCAACTACATTGTAAGATCTGCCACCATCCATGATCGGATTTGTGTATTCCCCATTCTTCTTCAGCCTTAGATGATAACCATCCAAGAGACTCGATAGAGCAATGATACAAAAGATTAGTAGTCACTTGTAACAACGAAGTTTGACCCTTTAAACACCAATCAATCCATGGTTGTTCTCCTGTTTGATGAGGTAAGGGACCTTGCATCAATGGAATATTTTGTAGTTGTTGCCAAATAAACCCATAATTTGGTGGAATGCGTAATAATTGTCGCGCTTCAACAAACTCCAAATTTCTTTGAGATGGAGCCTCAACTATATCTCCCAGCTCTTTGACCCCCAAACGAAACAAACAATTAAATTGAGAGCGCAATCTCTCCTTTCCTAGCCAACATAATAATCGAGAAGACACAATCAGCTCTTTTTGCAAAGAATTACAATGCTCTCTACTAGGTGATGGTTTCCATACACATAACAAGAGTGCTTCTTGCCATGAGGTAACCAAGTGTTGAACACATATAGAGCCCGGAATCCTAAGTGAAATACATCCATTCAGTAATTGCCACAATGAAGCCTTAATTGTTGTCCTCCCATGTGTTAAACCCTTGTTCTCAATGAAATATTGAACAATAGATATCCATGGTTGTGAGTTTGAACACATGTCTTGTAATAATGAAAATCTACGAGCCATCACACGCTTAGATAAGTTCAATATTCCAGCTCCCCCCAAGCGCTTAGGGGTTGCTAGATGATTCCATGCAAACCAAGTGATTCCCATCTTATCCCTCTTCTTCCACAACAAATATCAAAGAGGTTGCAAAATAGAATGCAAAGCCTTCTTTGTCCATGACAACAATGGCAAGTAATATAGTATCATGGGTTCCATAATACATTGTACAACCTTCAAGCGTACATGAAATGGCTAAGATTGAGACTTCCAATACATGAACTTATCCCTCAACTTACGAGACATCCATGCAATCAATTGACCATTTGTAACATTCATTCCAAATGGATAGCCCAAGTGTCGAAAAATAGAGTCTTTCTTAACCACGTATCTGTGCCATCCTAAACATTCCAAATCCCTTTCAGTACATGATATGAGACTAGACTTCCTCCAATTAATATTTAATCTGGAAGCCAATGCAAATTGGTTCCATACAAGCATACCCTTCTCAAGATTATCTCGTGAGGCTTGTAAAAATATGAAAGAATCATCGACCAAAGCTTGTGCTACTAGTTGCCCTCCAGACGGAAGGTGTAGACCCACAATGACACCATTTGTTGAAAGCCTTGATAACATCACTAACAAGGGATGAGTAACAATAGCAAACAACAATGGGCTAAGAGGGCATCCTTGACGAACGGATCTGGTGAGGGCAATATCTTATGTAACTCCCCCATTAAGCATTACTCGAGACACCGCATCTTGTCCTAATAAAAATATGAGGCGAGACATACGAGGTCCAAAGCCCATTGTATGCATTAACCCATAAACAAAGGACCAATTAACATGATCATAAGCTTTATCCAGATCTAATTGCACCATAATCAATTCCTGATGAGTGTTTCGAGCATAATCCATGGTCATTTGAACATTCAACACATTATGCAATATATTCCTACTTGCAATAAAACCATATTAGGCGGGATGTATCAACTTTGGCAAATACTTTTGTAATCTATTTGCCAAGACCTTTGTAAATATCTTATACACCCCCCCCCCCCCCCCCCCCCCATCAAAGGAACAAGTCTCCATTGATGAAATGACTCAGGAGATGCTACCTTTGGAACTAATTTAATTAGACCAACCTTCCAAGCTTGAGGCATACGACCAGAATCCCAAGAATGTTGAAACATCAAAGTTAAGGGCCCCTTTAAAATGTTCGAATATCACTTAAAAACTTCATTTGTCAAATCATCCCAACCAAGGCTTACAACTAGGAAGATGCCTTAAAACTGTGTCCGCCTCATCCTTAGTGAAATCCGCATCCAATTCATGACTAATGAGATCATGCACAATACATCCAACCACATCATAAAACTCATGATGTGCTCTACTCACCTCATTTTTCATTAACAATTGTGGGTCAATCAACTCCTTAAAGTAATGAACACATATGTCAATTATTGTAGTAGGATCCACTATCCATTCACCCCCTTGTTTGACATGTACCACATTAGATCCAACATAAGTAGGATGTAATGCTTGGAAAAACAAATGAGATTGACATTGATTATCTATGAGCCCATCCCTCAGTTGTCGCATCTTCACATAATGATAACTTTGGCATTGCAACTGAGAAATAATAACATGCAATTGACTTTGGATATCCAAAAGCTCCTCATCTAATGGTGCATGTATCAATAATGCATTACACCTGGAGAGAACTTGTGAGAATTGTTGAAGAAGACCTCTTCTTCGTTGAGCATTAGTTACTCCATACACACGATGAATGATCTTAATGTTTTGTAACGTGATATCCCATGCTTTGACTCCTTTAAGATTCACTTTTTGTGAAAAATTTACCAAAATTTGCTCCATCAGAGAATGAAAGTGACGTTGAAGCAAAAGAGAAGAGTTAAAGCGTAATGGAGGCTTTCCAAGTAAGGATATATACATGTCAATTGCATGATTACAAACCTCCAAACAAATAGGAAAGTGGTTTGAAGTTCCTACATCTTGTAGAACTTTCATACGAAGTGATGTTGGTAAAAAAGAATCATTGTGCATCACATACATTCTATCTAACCGACTCCATGTTTGTCTATGTTGAGCGGATTGGAAAGTAAAACCTGGATCATTCCCATGCAACCATGTCCAAACATCCAACTTCAGAACCTCCATAACCAATGCATCCCAAGCAAGTTGCTCAGGATCATCCATGATTGAATATTCAGACGTAGATTGAGATGCATCAACACACATGTTAAAATCACAGAGTGAGCCCCATAATGCAATACATTGAGTGGCTTGGTTAGGGGCATAAATCCCAACCACCCACACAACCTTGCCAAAAAAAGTGATTTCTAGAACCAAAAACCGATCATAAGGATCATTATGCACCACTTGAGGATAATATTTATCTAGCATGATTAATACCACACATGAATAATGATTATTAAGATGTCATGCATAGAATGATGAATATCCACGTAAATGAATTGTGGATCCTGCCAACTCATGACACTTATGCTCAACTGCACATAATACATCCCATTCTTTACTTAACAAAGTTTCCCATAATATATACTTCTTATGATGAGAACATGCCCCTCTCACATTCCATGTTACCACTTTCATTCAATCAACAATGTTATGGGTGTAGTTGCTCCTTTAGAGCAACCAATGTCATGAAACTAGTCAAAGCATGCTCCAATGCTGCATATGGATTTTCATGCACCACATCCTTAGGGTCGTCTATCAAACTCTTTTGTTTAGGTTCTCCCGCTTGACGAAAACCTTGAGAATTCGATGAATTTACAACCTGTCCCAAAGAATCAAATTGAAGGTGAAGGGGTAATCCCTTATCCCTAAATTGTTTTTGCCAAGGAACTTTTCGAAGACCCTCCCTAGTTCCTGAATTTCCTTTCCACGCACTCTCATGAGTAGTGGGCAAACTATTACGTTGCATATTCATTGATTTCCCCTTTGACTTGCCCTTAAGATGAGGCCAATCCTTTTCAACAACAACATCACTACTAGTTCAAAATCCAATGGTTTTTTCCCCTTATCTATAACCACCAAACTTTGTTGTCCCATATCCATAGATTGAGTTCCCTTATTCTTAGGGCCCACACCTTGAACTGAAAACTCTTTATAACCTGCTCTAGATGATGTTCCTTCATCCATAACAACCATAGTATCTGACACACCAATATCTCTCCCAACTCCTTCTTTACCATTCCCTTCATTAGGAACCTCTATAGTTGAATGACAACGACGATGGCATTCCGCCATAAAGTGACCCCATTCACCACATCCAAAACAATGACTTGCAAATGTCTCCCACTTCAATTTAAAACAAAGCTTTTTCATACCAGCTGTGTTCATACGCACCCATCCTGGCCTCTTACGACTTGTATCCCATAACACACAAAATCTGCACTTATTTGTAGCATTTGCATGTGGAGATACCAACAATTTACCCATTTGACTCATCAACTCTGGTAAAAGTGGCCACAAAAAAGCATGCTTACAATCCACTGTTACCCAAATAGGGCATTCTTGTTTAGCAAAGCATGATAGTCTACAACGGGGGACCATTGCATTACATGCACCAATCATTTATTAAAAAACACAGGAACTTTAGCCAAGAATGCACTTCGATGTTCCGATGAACGAAACACTACATCATAAAACCCTTGTGGTCCTGCATATATATTTTCAACACAATTTGGCGACACAGTTGTGTTCAACCATTGTTTAATCCAATTAATGTATGGGAGTTTCCTAGTAAAAAATAATATAACCGCACGATCATAGAATACATCAAAAGATTGCAACACTGCCTTAACATCAACTTCCACATCATGCACGTCCTCATCAATGCATTCTTTCGCTTCATTTTCATTTTCTTCCACAATATCAAACAACAAGGTATTGACAATTCCCCATAAATTATCCCAATTATAATGATCCTTGTCAACCTCATTTACATGTATTACTTCGGCATATGTCAATTTTTTCTCATTAATTTCTTCAATACCCTTAAACCTCTTAGAGCTTCCAATGTTTTCCCTTTCACGATTACATTCAACCATCACATTACTCTTTTTTGGATCAATTGTTTCCATATCGATGTCCCCCACAATTAGTGATGAATTCATGTTTATATCCATTATTCTTGAGGTGATATCGATCCGAGATAAAAACAATTTTCCATGAACAAGAGAGACAACCAGAACTCACCCGATTGAAGAGGTCGAAGATGATGAAGACAATAGAAGACCCGCAATGTGTGTTAAGTATGTGGATGCCGATAACACAAGATTCCTTATTTCTATCGCTACTTCTAGTACAGACCACCAAATTTAATGTGCTATATTGTTGTCCGCCGGAATAGTAACCGATGGACAAGAGCGTAGGAATAAGAAATAATATAAGATCATAACGCATGTAATGGTTCACGCAGGAAGCGTGAACGGCTAGATAGACCCTGCGTATATAAAGGGCAGAAAACCTCGGATAGAGGATCGTGTAATTTTGGGAATGTAAAGAAACGTATCATAATAGAATTCCATCTTCTCTGAAAGTCTGTGTATAGCTACGGCTAATCCATTGTGTGTCTGGAATACCCGAGCGTGTAAGAACGTAAGTGTAACCCTTGATAAGGAGTCGGTTGTAGCCGTCTCCCTTATACGCTGATAGGTTATAGGGAACATTCCCCTACGCATTACGCATAGACGCCTATTTGTTGTTCCACAACCACTTGGAGGTCTAGGTCGAAGGACTAACCGCGGACCGTGTTCCCAATCGGCAACACTTTTGGCACGCTTGGTGATCTGTGTCTTCTCACAGACGAGCAACGACGAATGGATGTTTAGCCGTAGACGCCCCAAAGAACCAACACGACAAGACCGGCCAATAACAAGGTCCGTCACACGCCAGGCAGAAGAACGCGCACGGCAAAAGCCTTGCCTCAGCAACCTCAGTACAACCTGCCGTGATTACAAAGGTGATTCTTCGCTCTCCAAATACCTCGACGAGATGCGGGGACTACGCTCACCACAGCCACCCTGTGGTCTTTCCCGAACCGCCGTAGCCCCCAACATGACCTTTGCCTACCCCCGCTTTAACGGCGAAACCAACGCCGCAACTCATATTCGCATGTTCCTTAATGTCTGGAATGCGAACCACATGGCGCAGAGCCTTTCGGAGGCGGTAGTGCACCAGTCGAAAATGACGGAGTTCGGGTTAACATTGGATGGGCGAGCGGCGTTTTGGCATTCATAGATGGATTTACCAGCAATAACAACCTTCGATCAGCTGCAATCTGCTTTCTTGCGGTTCTTCCATCGGAGGGTTCCACAACGCGAAATCCTCGGACAATTCTACACGATTAAGCAACTGCTGACCGAGACAATAGCAGACTTCAACTTACGTTTCCAAAATTTACGGCGGAAACTAGAACGGAGCCCCGCGAAGGACGAGGCTCGAGAAACATTTCTGGCAGCATTATGCCGACCCATTCGGGCAACGCTCCCATCCGGGCAATGCTCAACAACAATAGCGTGAAAGGGGAAACAACGGATATGGTCATTGAATGAGCGTTACATCTCGAGTTGGACGAGGAGGAGGAAAGGTTTTCTATGTCCTCCTTACGACAAGCGTTACCCTAGGACGAGGAACGCCAGTTTTGTCAAGCAATCCAGTGCACGATTTGCTTGAACTCGGGGCATTCCATAGTGGAGTGGAATATGCAAATCCACTGCCCAATCTGCCACTTGAAGGCTCACACAATCGACCAATGCGAATACAATATGTTGAATAGAGCCACTCCTGCAGTCCGCAGCATGGACACCCAGCGTCCAGCACACCGGAGTGAACAAAGGAGGCAAGAAGACCGACCACGGTATAGGGATCGCAACCCACGGGATGACCGGCACCACCGGAATCGCCGAAATCACAACGATTCCGAGGAGGACGAACCAGAGGACGAGGATTATTGTGGACATCCGAGTTATGCTAAAGGGGGTCGGCGCTACGAGAATCACCCGCCGACAAACAAATGGGGTGGCTTCAATGGTTATCGTGGTAAGCCGCGGCAATATCGAGATCACCGGCGTTATGACGAAAGCTCGGGAGATGAGCGACACCAGGAACAACGACGGGACCAACAACAACCACCGCGTACGTTCCGACAAACGAGGCCGGACCACGAGGAGCAAGTAGCACCAGGGGAGCGGCACACACCACTAGGAGCCGAGAAGGGTGAATCAAGCATCCATTGTTTTATTTGTCAGTAGCCCGGACATTATGCCACGCAATGCCCAACACGCAAGGGAAAGGGGCCCGCTGTCAATACGATTACGGTGGAAGTGCAGCAAGTCACGACACGCCAACAAACAAAAACGGTTGATTGGGCTACGCAAGACGAGATACGCCGACAAGCCCAAGCATGGGTGGAAAAGGCAAACGCAACCAATACAGAGCGCATGCGGAAGGAGTCCGCGAACGCGAGGGAGCGAGCAGAGGACGAAAGACTGGTCCTGGACCCCATTTGGCAGGCGTTAGCGGGCTGTGAGATAACGTTAACCATGGAGAAACTGCTGCAGCTAGTCCCACGCTTCTGCCAGACCATGGAAGAACGGGTGACAAGCATACCCGGGGTGAGTGTCGCTACAAACCTTACAGACGTTAGCGACGGACCGCCGGTAGTGGATCAACACAACCCGGCTATTACATTAATATTACACGGTGTCGGGTTATTACGCGCGTGCGTGGAGAACAAGGCGGGACCACTAGGGTCTTGGACCGAGGAATAGGTGAGAAAAGGGGAGGAAAGAGAGAGACGCTCACTCACGTATAGACAAAGAAGCGCACGGTGTCGAGGTATTCCTCGCGGATGCGTGGAATGAGGCGGGACCTCGGGGGTCCTGTACCGAAGAGCAAGAGAGAAAGGAGAAGAGACCCTCTACGTGCGAGCGTAGATTCATAGGGACACGGCCCTTTGACACAAAGACGCGAGTGGGACAGCGACACAGAGAGACGCGAATGTATGTATGTATATGTTAACAAAGACAAAACAACAAGAAGCACAAAGTCGGTTACAACCGAACAGGCCGGCGAACAGATGCCGATGCCTGTTCGTAAACGCTCCGAAGGAAAGGAGTAGGTTGGAGGTGCTGCCGGAAGCACTCGGGCATTCCTCAGAGCAGCGCGAGCCTCCTGAAAACCTGCGCAGAAAGAAGCTATGGAGTATGGAAGAGAGAGAAGCCTTCGGCCGACAACCCGACAGCACTTCGTCCTTTCTCTCACCGCGCTCCTTTTCCTCCTCCTCATCTCCCTCCTTTTATAGGCAAGAAGGGAGCCGTTTCCTATTAACTTCCTACCTACCGAATCTACCTACCTAGGATCTTCCATGTCCCTAATTCTCTCTTATGTACAACATAAGGCGTACGTGCATGAAGAGCCTGTTCCTATGCTCCGGTGCACCGATTCCGCTTGTGGACGGTTTTCTTCACGACATCCGCCCCCACCTAACCGCGCATCCACCGGCATGCGCCAAATTGAGCTGGGACAGAGAAAACCGATCCAGCCTTCATTCGCCGCCCGTCGGTTCTTCCTCGGTTTTGGACCATTCGTCGTCGCGGTCCAGGTTAACCGGATCTGGCTCGTCGTCGTGACGCTTCTTGAACGCTTTGATCCTTTTCCCAGCTACCGGTATCGCCATTCTCGCGCCGTCGAGTTCCGCCAGATGGTACATCCCGTTGTCGTTGGCGCTTTGTACCACGTAAGGCCCGAACCACCTTCTTGCGAACTTTCGTGTTGCTCGGTGCTGGTTGTCGAGGCTGCTGTCATAGACTAGTACCCAGTCGCCTTCCTCGATCTTCTTCGGTCGTAGCCGGTGCGGTCGGTCAAACCGGGCTTTGTTCCTCGTCCTTGCCACCCGAAGCTCTTCCGTAGCCTGCTCTACGTCCTCCGGTCTTCGCTCGAGCTGCCTTATGCGCGCCGCCAACAGTTCCTCCCGGCTCATTTCGTCTCTTCAGTCCACGGTTGCCCATGAGGGGATCGTACGTTCCATCGGCATGATCGGCTTCTGCCCAAACATGAGCTCTGCCGGCATGAATCCGGTTACCGAACTGTGCGTAGTTCGGTCAGCCCACAACGCGTAAGGCAGCAGTCGCGGCCAGTTCCCGACTTGCCCCCCGCATGCCCGAACTAACGCCTTGACGATCGGTCCGCGTCCGCGCTCCACCTTCCCATTCGCCTCCGAATTGTACGTAGTGGTAAGCGAGAGCTTGACTCCTAGCCGGTCGAACAGCTCCTCGGCCTCTTCGGCGTCCAACTCCTCGAGATCAGCCACGATCTTCCCGACGCACCCGTACCGACATATCACGTCCTCGATCAGGAACCGACATACGGCAGCGGTCGTTTTGTTCTGAAGGGCTCGGCCTTCCACCTGGCTCGTTAGATCTTCCCGAGCCAGGACCAGATACCGCATCTGTCCTATTCCTATCGGCATCGTCACCAGATCTACCATCCATTTGAAGTGGATGGTCGGAGGGTACGTAGGGTGAAGCTCGTCCCGATGCCGGACTATGGAGTGCATCTGACAGCTCTCGCAAGTTGTCACGAACTGATGCACGTCCCGGTACAGTCCCGACCACCAGTACTTCCCTTTCATCTTCTCGAACGTGGCCCACGTTCCATGGTGTCCAGCCCAAGGGCTGTCATGGTAGGCCGTCAGCAGCTCCTCCTGTTCTTCCTTCATCGCCACCACCCGGAGCGGGACGCCGTTCCTCTTCTTCGGGTGCTTCCATAAGTATCCGTCCCGGAGAAAGAATCGGTAAGCTTTCTTCCGGATCCGGTTGGCCTCGTCTCTCGTCCACGACGCATCCGGCGTCATTGTCCTCAAGAAACCACCGATCCGCAGCCACTCGCCGTCGTACTTGCTCTCGTCGAAGCCGTTAAGTGCCGGAGTGCTCGTCCCATCGGTCGTTGCGTACGCCGCCTTGAAAAAGTGCACGCCGACTTCTTCGTCCTCCGAAACCATGCCGCCCTCGTCATCAAACCTCGCCCTCGAAAGCATGTCGGCCATGGCGTTGTCCTTTCCGGAAATGTGCCGTATTTCCGGGTCCAGGGACTTGATGTACGCTATCCACCTGAGCATCGCCAGGTCCGGTGTCGCACATCCGGAAACCATGCTGAGAATTGGCAGGCAATCCATCTCGATAGTCACTTCTGTCCCGATCAGGTAGTCTTTGTCGGCCTTTACTGCCGAAACGATACCCCAGAGTTCGCGTTTAACCTGGGCGTACCCTCGCTGTCGCTCACTGAGGACCTTAGCGCCGAATCGGATCGGGAACCGAATGCCGTCCTCGTCTTCTTGGTTGACGACCCATCCGATCCTGGTCGGACTCGTATCCACCGTTATGTATATCGGGGTACCCCTTTCGTAGATAGCCTTCCGGAGCGCCGGTGCTGCCGCAAGAGCTTCCTTTAGCTTCCGGACTGACTCCGTGTGCTCGTCTCGCCACTCGAATTTTCGCCCCTTTTTCAGCAACCCGTATAGCGGCTCCGCAACGTGGGCGTAATGCGGGATCCATATGTGGTAGAACGCGCATGCCCCCAGGAACCTCCGAACTTCCGTAACCAAGCTACAGTCGGCCTTCATCGCGGAGATGGCTTCTACTTTTGCCGGAGACGGCTTCCGGCCATACGGTCCACACAGGTGTCCGACCACCAGGATTTCTGATTGCCCGAAGGCCGATTTCTCCCCGGAGAAGGTGAGCCTCGCATCCTCTAGCCTTTGTAGCACCTTCTCGCAGTCGTCGATGTGTGTTGCCACGAATCGTCGGCATCCGTCCGGCCCGACTGTCTCGTCCTTCTCTTCCACCGGGCACCCCTTTATCGGGATGTCGTCCAGAAATGGCATGGTGATGTCCGGGATGCAATCCCTCAGTACCTTGTTCATTGCATTCACCATGTGGGCCATCGAGTTGGTCCCTCCTTGTGGCAGGGTACACATTCGCACTAGGCCGAGGGGAGTTCGCATCGTTGTAATGTCTCTGCTCTCCACGGGTAGCTGGAACTGGTCGTACCCCGAGTACAAATCACCGACCGAGTAAATCGACCTTCCGGCGAAGGCCTCCGCGAACTCGACTATGGTCGGTCCGATTCCTGCGTTCCGAGTGGTCACTCTGTTGACCGGCTGCAGGTCCTGAATGAAGCGCAATGAGGAAAGGCCTTCCGGTGAGAATGCGAAGGCCTTTCCGTGCCTTCCGAGCATTCTCCGAAACCGGTCTTCCTCCGCCGGCAGTAGGAACCCGCCCCCACCGATCTTGAGCTCCCGGAGCGTCCCGTCGGTGAAGGTGTGTCCTATGCAGGCCAGATCTCGTAAACTGGGGTCCGACGCAACCCCTCTAATTCGGGACTCGCTGCCCTCCGGTAAGGGTGCCGCGACTGGCCTTACCTTCCGGTCCACAGTCTTGTACCTCGTGCTAACTCAGACCGTTCGATCCGACTCGAGCCCCTGACTGAAGTTCGCGATGACTTCGTACATCTCTTTGGAACATACCGGTATCGTCCGGTCTTCGTTAAGGTCTTCTCCGGCTACCTTCCTCAGCATCCCCAAGGTGTCGTCGAAGGAGACCGCCTCCACGGCCCCGCTGATTTCCTCGTCCGGGCCGAGAACTCCGCACGCTCGAAGTCGCTCCTCTGCCCTTACCCTTTCTCGACCAACGATGCCGACTATCATGCACCCTCCGTTGTTGGGGAAGCAGAATTTTCTACCTATCGTACAAGGTTTCTTCGGTTTCGGTTCTATCGTACAGTTGTGGGGTCTTTCCCGAGTGTCCGGACTGTCTCGGCCCCATGCCTTGGCAGCCCTCTCTAAAAATCCTCCCGGTTCTCGCCACCGAGGGATTCACGGTTTCGCTCGTGGTTCGGTCGCACCGTCAGAAATTGGACCGAATGGCGCCCGTCCTGGCTTTTGACCCTCGCGTAGGCCGAACCGTTGTCTAGCACCTTGGTCTCCATCCGCGCCGCCGTGATGTATGGTTCCCCTAATATGACCGGGTGCGAGGACGTCTCCTGTACGAAGAAGTGCTGGTCAATCTCGACGTCGCCAATCTTGACTCGCACGTTCGGGCAGGCCCCGTGCAGTTCCTCGGTGGCGCGTGTCGCCGCCCGTATCTTCCACCCGTGCTTGGTGTTGATCGGCCACTTTCCCTTCTTATAGAAGTCCATGGACATCAGGTTTATTTCCGAACCGTGGTCCACCAATGCCACCACCGGTTCCTGAACATCTCCGATCTTTACCGGGGTATCCGTGGTCGCTCGGGCCCAGTGCGGCCTTGAATAGTGGCTCTCCGCCCACTCATCTTCCAGCGCCATCTTGTCGATGTGCGTCGTCCGCACCTCCACCGGTCTTTCCGGTTCCGTCTCCGTCGACAGCCTCTTCCGTTTCACCAGGTCCACAATGGAGTCGTGGAACTCCTTCTTGGCGATCCCTAGCACCTCCCGCAATGACAGCTCCACTTTGCTGTCGAGGATCCGTTCTTCTAGGACTTTTTGTAGGTCCGTAGTCCTTTCTATTTCCGTCCCTAGTCGGTATCCACCCTTCCTGGGGTTATCTTGCGAGCTGGACCCACCGGCATCGTTCCGTCGTTGCCCGAATCGGGTCTCGTACCGTTGTGAGGGCTCGGCCGCTCCGGCTTTCCCCACCCGTTTGTCTTCTACCAGAGCCTCGTAGTTCCGGTAGGCGGCTTCTACGAATCCCGTCTTCTCCTCGACCGGATCGCTCCACCCGGTTATTTCCCGGTACCGTCTCTCAGCGCGGTCCGTTTCATCTTTCCTTAGCCGTGCGCCGGCAAGACTTTCCAGCATTGCCGACCAGAATCCGTCTTTGCCCTCCTTTCGGGCCTTGCTGCCCCCAACCCGAATGCCGGCCGACGCCGAGTAGTGGATGGCCTCCACGTGTCGTGCCGCTGCCTCTTCCATCAGTCTCTTCATTCCTCCTCGCCCGTCGTTTCGGTTTAGGGCCCTTCTGGTGTCGCGGGCGTGCACCCGGCCTTCCCACAGGTACACCACCCAGTTCCTCAACGCTTCTGCGAAATCGCCGTAGTCCTTCCGAATGTGGCTGACCTCGTCGCACCACATGCACCTGTTCCCTGCTGCCGGCCGTCGGTCACGAGCCAGTTCGTCGCCTTCCCTTCGAGTCTGGGCGATCTGGAGATCCTTTATCGCCCGCGTCAACTCCTCCAGCGCTGCTCCTCTGGACGAGCCACTGACCATGCCGGTCGAAGCCGGACCGGTTTCGAGCCATGCCCGGGTTTCTTCCCTTCGCCCTTGCGGTGCCGGTTCAAGCCTCCTTGCTGTGACAGAGCCCGCACCAGCCGTCCCGTTGTCAGCCCATTCTCGCCGTTTGTCGGAACGACCACAGACTCTCTTAACCGCAGCCCAGTCGGTCGTCAGCCCGTCTTCGGTTTCCAGCAAGGAGCCGACTTGATCCCGGTCCCGCTCGTCCACCGACTTGACGAACAGTAGGACCCGGCTCGTATCCAGAACGGTTCGGTCAAGCGCCGAAAGGCGCGCAAAGCGTTCCTCGAACTCCCGGAGGAGTGCCGATGCGTTTCTTCCCTTGCCGGGGGACACCACCCACTCCATGAAGTCCCGTTTCAAAAGCCGGAGCGCGTCGTCCAGCCCGTATTTTTCTAGGAGTTGACCTTCGAACTCCTCCCAGGTACGGCTCTCCGCCCGCACCTCGAGCACCTCCGCATGGATGCTCGGCATCGCCACTCGAGGGAACCCGGCAAAACGCCTCTCTTCCGGAATGTCCCGCATTAGCATTTCTGCCCCGTAGGACGCCAAATACTTCGTGGCATCCTTTCCGCTGAACCGGCCGATCGTACCGACGACCGCCTCAATGGCTTTGTCGAGGGTGCCGGAGCCCTCGCGTGCGCTCAGTATCCGATCCACGGCCGAAGCCATGGCCTCCGCAAGATCCGACCCTTTCATCTTCTGCTCTTCTGCCGCCTCCTTCACGTCGGGTTCACCAAGATGTCGAGGTATTCCTCGCGGATGCGTGGAATGAGGCGGGACCTTGGGGGTCCTGTACCGAAGAGCAAGAGAGAAAGGAGAAGAGACCCTCTACGTGCGAGCGTAGATTCACAGGGACACGACCCTTCGACACAAAGACGCGAGTGGGACAGCGACACAGAGAGACGTGAATGTATGTATGTATATGTTAAAAAAGACAAAACAACAAGAAGCACAAAGTCGGTTACAACCGAACAGGCCGGCGAACAGATGCCGATGCCTGTTTGTAAACGCTCCGAAGGAAAGGAGTAGGTTGGAGGTGCTGCCGGAAGCACTCGGGCATTCCTCAGAGCAGCACGAGCCTCCCGAAAACCTGCGCAGAAAGAAGCTATGGAGTATGGAAGAGAGAGAAGCCTTCGGCCGACAACCCAACAACACTTCGTCCTTCTTCTAACCGCGATCCCTTTCCTCCTCCTCGTCTCCCTCCTTTTATAGGCAAGAAGGGAGCCGTTTCCTATTAACTTCCTACCTACCGAATCTACCTACCTAGGATCTTCCATGTCCCTAATTCTCTCTTATGTACAACATAAGGCGTACGTGCATGAAGAGCCGGTTCCTATGCTCCGGTGCACCGATTCCGCTTGTGGACGGTTTTCTTCACGACAACGCTGTGGTGAGCGAAAGTTTCACTCCTAGCCGGTCGAACAGCTCTTCGGCCTCTTCTGCGTCCAACTCACCACGGTCAGCCACGATCTTCCCTACGCACCCGTATTGACATACCACGTCCTCAATCAAAAACGGCACACGGCTGCAGTCGTCTTGTTCTATAGGGCTCGGCCTTCAACCTGGTTCGTTAGATCCTCCCGAGCCAGCACCAGATACCGCATCTGTCCTACCCCCATTGGCATCATCACCAAATCCACCATCCACTTGAAGTGGACGGTCGGAGGGTAGGTCGGGTGAAGCTCGTCCCGGTGTCAGATCATGGAGTGCACCTGACAGCTTTCGCAAGTTGTCACGAACCGATGCACGTCCCGGTATAGTCCCGGCCACCAGTACTTCCCCTTTAGCTTTTCGAACGTGGCCCACGTTCCACGGTGTCTAGCCCAAGGACTATCGTGGTACGCCGCCAGCAAATCCTCCTGTTCCTCCTTCTTCGCCACCACTCGGAGCGGGATGTCGTTCCTCTTCTTCGGGTGCTTCCATATGTACCCGTCCCAGAGAAAGAATTGGTACGCTTTCTTCTGAATCCGGTTGGCCTCATCCTTTGTCCACGCCGCGTTCGGTGTCATTGTTTTCAGGAACCCGCCGATCTGTAGCCACTCCTCGTCGTACTTGCTCTCGTCGAAATCGTTAAGCGTTGGAGCGCATTCCCTGCCGGTTGTTACGTAAGCCGCCTCGAAGAAGTCCACGCCGACTTCCTCGTCCTCCGAAACCATGCCGCCCTCGTTTTCGAACCTCGCCCTTGAAAGCATGTCGGCCATGGCATTGTCTTTCCCGGAAATGTGTCGTACTTCCGGATTTAGGGACTTGATGTACGCTATCCACCTGAGCATTGCTAGGTCCGGCGTCGCGCATCCGGAAACCATGCCAAGAATTGGCAAGCAGTCTGTCTCGATAATTACCTCTGTCCCAATCAGGTAGTCTTTATCGGCCTTTACCGCCGAAACGATACCCCAGAGCTCGCGTTTAACCTGGGCGTATCCTCGCTGTCGCTCGCTGAGGACCTTCGCGTCGAACTGGATTGGGAAATGCATGCTGTCCTCGTCCTCTTGGTTGATGACCCATCCGATCCCGGTCGGACTCGTGTCTACTGTTACGTAAATTGGAGTGTCCTTTCCATAGACAACCTTTCGGAGTGTCGGAGTTGCGGCAAGTGCTTCCTTCATCTTTCGGACAGATTCCGTATGCTCGTTTCTCCACTCGAATTTTCGCCCCTTTTTCAGCAACCCGTATAATGGCTCCGCGACGTGGGCGTAATGCGGGATCCATATGTGGTAGAACGCGCATGCTCCCAAGAACCTCCGAACCTCCGTGACCGAGCTACAGTCGTGCTTCATCGCGGTGATGGCTTCTACCTTAGCCGGAGACGGTTTCCGGCCGTACGACCCGCATAGGTGTCCGACGACCATGATCTCCGATTGCCCGAAGGTCGATTTCTCCCCGGAGAAGGTGAGCCTCGCGCCCTCTAACCTCTGCATCACCTTCTCGCAGTCATCGATGTGCGTCGCCACGAATTTCCAACACCCGTCCGGTCCGATCGTCCCGTCCCTTTCCTCCACCGGGCATCCCTTGATCGGGACGTTGTCCAAAAACGGCATGGTGATGTCCGGGATACAATCCCTCAGCACCTTGTTCATTGCGTTCACCATGTGAGCCACCGAGTTCGTCCCTCCTTGCGGTAGGGTACACATCCGTACTAGGCTGAGAGGAGTTCGCATTGTCGTGATGTCTCTACTCTCTATGGCTAGCTGGAACTGATTGTACCCCGAGTAGAGATCACCGACCGAGTAAATCGACCTTCCGGCGAAGGCCTCCGCGAACTCGTCTATTGTCGGTCCGATTCCTGCGTTTCGAATGGTCACCTTGTTGACCGGCTGCAGGTCTTGAATAAAGCGCAGCGTGCCGTCCTTCTTCGGCACGGTAAACCACCGATTCGAGTATGGGGCACTCGACGGTTCGAGGATGCCCATCTCGACCTTCTGCTTTAACAGCTCCATCAGCTTCGGGATGTGAGCTCTGGGTACTGGAATCAGTTTGAGACTCCACGGCATATGCGGTACCGTGAATATCACCATTGGTTCCACGACTGTCGGGTCTACGCACCCGATCTCCTTCGGTGAGAATGCGAAAGCCTTCCCGTGCCTTCTGAGCATTCCCCAAAACCGGTCCTCTTCCGCCAGCAGTAGGAAGCCGCCCCCACCGATTTTGAGCTCACGTAGCGTTATGTCGGTGAACGTGTGTCCTATGCGGGCCAGATTTCGTAAACTCGGATACGACGCACCCCCCTTTATTCACAACTCGCTGCCCTCTAGCAAGGGAGCCGCGACTGGCCTCATCTTCCGGTCCACAGTCTTGTACCTTGTGTCCACCCGGGCCGTCTGATCCGACTCGAGCCCTCTACTGAAGTTCGCGATGACTTCGTACATCCTTTTCGAACATACCGGAATCGTCCGGTCCTCTTTAAGGACTCCTCCGACTACCTCTCGCAGCTCCCCCAAGGTATCGTCGAAAGAGACCGCCTCCACGGCTCCGTTGATTTCCTCTCTAGGGCTGAGGATACCACATGGCCGAAGTCGCTCCTCCGCCCTTTTCTTCTTCCGGCCAACGACGTCGACTATCGTACACCCTCCGTTGTCGGAGAACCAAAATTTCCTACTTATAGTACAGGTCTTCTTCGCTATCGTACACTTGTGGGGTTTCCCCGGAGTGTCCGGACTATCGTGGCCCCACGCCTTGATAGCCCTCTCTAAAAATCTTCTCGGCTTTCGCCCCCGAGGGTCTCGCGGTTCCGCTCATGGTTCGGTCTCACCGTCAGGAACTGGACCGAGTGACGCCCATCCTGGCTCTTGACCCTTGCATAGGCCGAGCCGTTGTCCAGCACCTTGGTCTCCATCCGTGCTGCCGTGATGTACGGTTCTCCTAGTATAACCGGATGTGAGGACGTCTCTTGCACGAAGAAGTGATGGTCAATCTCAACATCGCCGATCTTTACTTGTAAATTCGGGTAGGCTCCATGCATATCTTCGGTGGCACGCGTCGCTGCCCGTATTTTCCACCCGTGCTTGGTGTTGATCGACCATTTCCCCTTCTTGTAGAAGTCCATGGACATCAAATTGATTTCTGAACTGTGGTCCACCAACGCCACCACCGGTTCATGAACATCTCCGATCTTCACGGGGGTCTCCATGGTTGCTCTGGCCCAGTGCGGCCTCGAATAGTGGCTCTCCGCCAACTCGTCTTCCAGCGCCATGTCCTCTATGTGTGTCGTCCGCACCTTCACCGGCTTCTCCGGTTCTGTCTCCGTCGACAACCTCTTCCTCTTCACCAAGTCTACGATGGAGTCATGGAACTCCTTCTTGGCGATCTCGAGCACTTCCCTCAGCGACAGTTCCACCTTGCTGTCGTGGATTCGTTCTTCCAGGACCTTTCGCAGGTCCGTGGATTTTTCGATTTTTGTGTCCAGCCGGTACCCACCCTTCTTGGGATTATCCTGGGCGCCGGTTACACCGGCCTCATTCCGCCTTTGCCCGAATCGAGTTTCATATCGTTGCAAGGGCCCGGCCCCTCCGGTTTTTCCTACCCGCTTGTCCTCCACTAGAGCCTCGTAGTTTTGACAAGCGGCTTCGACGAAGCCCGTCTTTTCTTCCACCGGGTCACTCCACCCGGTTACCTCCCGGACCCGTTTTTCCGCGCGATCCGCCTCTTCTTTCCTTAGTCGTGCGCCGGCGAGGCCTTCTAGCACCTCGGCCAGAACCCAACTTTGTTCATCTTCGGGGCCTTGCCACCTCCGACCCGAATACCAGCTGACGTCGAGTAGTGGACGGTCTCCGCGTGACGAGCCGCCACCTCCTCCATCAGCCTTTTCATACCTCCTCGCCTGACGTTCAGGTCCAAGGCCCTTCGGGTCTCGCTGGCGTGCACCCGTCCGTTCCACAGGTACACCACGTTGCTTCTCATCGCCTCAGCGAAGTCCCCGCAGTCCTTCCGGATGTGGCCAACCGCGTCACACCACATGCACTTGTTTCCAGCCAGAGGTCGTCGGTCACGATCCTGTTCGCTACCGTCCCTCTGTGCCTGGGCGATCTGGAGATCCTTTACGATCCGCGTCAGTTCCTCCAGAGCTGCTCCCCCAGACGAGCCCTTGACCATGCCGGTCGAAGCCGATCCGGTCTCGAGCCAATCTCGGGTCTCTTCCCTTCGCGTTGGTGGTGTTGGCTCGAGCTTCCTTGCTACGACAGAGCCCGCCCCTGTCGATCCTTTGTCAACCCATTCCCGTCGTTTGTCGAAACGGCCACAGACCCTTTTCACCACGGCCCAGTCGGCCGTCAGCCTGTCATCAGTCTCCAATAGGAGGCCTACCTGCTCCCGATCCCGCTCGTCAACTGACTTAACAAACAATAGGACACGGCTTGTGTCTAGAACGGTCCGGTCAAGCACCGAGAGGCGCGCGAAGCGTTCCTCAAACTCCCAGAGGAGCACTGGTGCGTTCCTTCCTTTGTCGGGGGTCTCCACCCACTCCATGAAGTCCCGCTTCGAAAGTCGAAGCGCATCTTCAAGCCTGTATTTTTCGAGGAGCTGACCTTCGAACTCCTCCCAGGTCATGCTCTTGGCCCGTACCTCGAGCACCTCCGTATGGATGCCCGACATCGCCACTCGAGGGAATCTGGCTAGACGCCTCTCTTCTGGAATGTCCCTCATTACCATCTCAGCCCGGTAGGACGCCAAGTAGCTCGTGGCATCCTTCCCACTAAACCGGCCGATCGTACCGACAACCGCCTCGATAGCCCTATCAAGGGCGCCGGTGCCTTCGTGCGCACTCACTATACGGTCCACAGCCGAAGCCATGGCTTCTGCGAGGTCCGACCCCCTCATCTTCTACTCCTTTGCCGCCTGTTCTCGTCGGGTTCACCAAAAGATGTCGCGTTATTACGCGCGTGCGTGGAGAACAAGGCGGGACCACTAGGGTCTTGGACCGAGGAATAGGTGAGAAAAGGGGAGGAAAGAGAGAGACGCTCACTCACGTATAGACAAAGAAGCGCACGGGAACGCGGCCCAACAACACAGGAGACACGAGTTGAGAACACTAGCGTATGTAAATAAAAAAAATATGTATGTATGCAGACGACTAGAACGGTTACAGCCGATGAGGTCGGCGAGATGGATGCTGACGCCTGATCACCCACGCACACAGGGGAGCAAGATGGAGATTCTGTCGGAAGCACACAGGCGTTCCACGGAGCAGAATCAGCCTCCTGAGAACCTGCGCAAAAGAAAGCTATGGAGAACGACAGAGAAGAAGAGCTCGGTCCCAGTCCGACAACACTTCGTCCCCTCTAGCGCGCGATACCCTCTCTCCCCGTTGCCCTCTCTTTTATAGCTCAAGGAGGGAGACCGTTTCACTCGTTTACATCACATTAATTCTCTGTCCTTTCGGACAGAGATACCCCTCGATTCTCCCTATAGAATATTGCTACTTAGGATTTGACTTTTGTGCCTACCTATCTACCATACAACAAGGGGCGTGTCCACGTGTAAGGGCCGGTTCACATACGCTATACACGGTTTGCACCTGGGGACGGTTTTCTTCACGACAACGGACAGGAAATTCCTGGATGCGTAATCGACGGCGGCTCAGGCGTCAATGTAATTAGCGCGAAAACTTGCGAGCAGTTAGGCATTTCAGAATGGGAGGCTTGCCCATTCTGGCTCCGAATGGCAGATACCCCCTCAGTACGACCATTGGGGTTAAATCGCAAAATAGGCATTATCGTGGACGGACACCGCTTCGACATCTCGGCGGTCGTCCTTGCCTTAGACGCCCCAGGGGCGTACCCAGTGCTTCTGGACAAACCATGGCTTCGGGCAGCAAATATCAAGTAGAGCTGGCAACACAAGTGTATCAGTTTCCGACATGGACACACCAAGGTTCGCGTACCTACGGAAGGAAGCACGCCACAACCCACTAGCTCAAGAAGAGCCCCCCGTACCCGGACCGCCCACACACGACGACTGCGACACCGGGAGAAACCAGTTCGACCAAATAGGGGAGCCACACCACGATGCACCTACGGGCCCTACGTCACCTCCGGACGCGAACACCGCATCATAGCCAAACATCCGGGCCATTTTGGAAGAGGATTAACGGGATGGGTCCGACGTGCCAGGGCACTGTCCCACAGGCGTGCCAGGTGTTGTCTGCCGGAATAGTAATCGACGGACAAGAGAGTAGGAATAAGAAATAATATAAGATCATAACGCATGTAACGGTTCACGCAGGAAGCGTGAACGGCTAGATAGACCCTGCGTATATAAAGGGCAGAAAACCTCGGATAGAGGAGCGTGTAATTTTGGGAATGTAAAGAAACGTATCATAATAGAATTCCATCTTCTCTGAAAGTCTGTGTATAGCTACGGCTAATCCACTGTGTGTCTGGAATACCTGAGCGTGTAAGAACGTAAGTGTAACCCTTGATAAGGAGTCGGTTGTAGCCGTCTCCCTTATACGCTGATAGGTTATAGGGAACATTCCCCTATGCATTACGCATAGACGCCTATTCGTTGTTCCACAACCACTTGGAGGTCTAGGTCGAAGGACTGACCGTGGACTGTGTTCCTAATCGGCAACATATATCTCGTTATGAAACTCTAATCGAGGGCTTTCTCACACTTGTCTTTGTGCCCAATTCTGTTGCTGATAGAGAGCGCAACAACAAAAACGAATTCGCTTCTTCTTCTTCCCCTCTCCACTCTTGCTTTTTTCTTCCCCTCCTCTCTCTTTCTCTCTCTCTCTAGCTCTCTTCTCTCTCTCTTCATTGTGATACAAGGTATGGGGTATAGCTCCTTCAAAGGTTTTAATTTTTTCCCACAATGCCCTTCATTCAAATTGCTCACTTGTTTTTACCAATTCCCCAAATAGCCCTTCGTTAACAATTATTGCTCTCTCTCTATCTACTAGCTATGGGCCCAACTCCAGCTCGATCCGAATTGAACTGATAACGCTTGGCTTAACGGGTCCAAATAAATTTAATGGTTGGTTTGTGTAAACGATTACTTGCGGAAGCGTTAGAAAACAGAGAAGGTAGGGAATACACCGGGTACACAGGAGAGACAGAGAGAGCAGCACTTCAAGGCTATATTCAAAAAACGATAAAAACACTCTGTACATACAACTATGCTTAGTAGCATTATTTATTCAAGTCCTCGTGGGACTGACAGAAGTACCGGGTACTTCAATGCTCACACTAGCATCTGACACTTACTACGAGACTATAATTGCCTAGTAGTCTACACTAATACTAGGCTTCCGGTTACTGATTGGATATGGCTAACCGGCTCCCCAGCTCACCGGCTCTATTGCTTGCCGGCTCGGTTGCTCACAGCTTACTGATCCGTCTCGCTTGCCCGCTCAGGCTTATTTAGCCGATTCGGCTCCAGTTGAGCTTGCCGCTCAACACTCCCCCTCAAGCTCAACTTGAGGTTGGATCTTAGTGTCAGTGTCTGTGGCAGCCAGTTCTTCCAACCGACCTCTCCTGGCGTCACTTCACCTTGCTCGCGCTCCTCGTCTGGTCCGATTCTGTTTGCTGCGACCCCTCTTGTTCTGCGCGCCTCGACTTTCTCGGTCGGTATGTTTGCTCAATAGGCCCCTCTTAGCTCCTTCGCTGGTATGACTCCGACGCTTATCGATCCATCGGTTTCTCCGCGATGGCATCAACTTCCGCTGCATCTGTGTCTGCTTGGCCTTGAATTGATCCGGTTCTTCCGAATCTGTCTTTTGAACCGAATCAACTATCTCCGATTCGTTCCAGCTCTTATCCGAATCGGTTGCTCCCGATTCATCTTCTGGTCCCAAGCCCTTTACCACATCGGACCATGTCCGGGTCTTGGCCTTCTTCCTTCGGTCGGCTCTGTCCTTATTGACTCTGCCGCCTTCTGTTCTTCCCTCACCGACGCAATCGGCAGTCTCTTTGCCTTTGCCCGTTCCGGTGTCTCTGCCCGTTCTCCCCCTCAAGTGTGGCACGTCGAGATGCTGAACACCAAGCATGTCGGTAAAGTGTTGCAACTTGTCCGATCTGAGCGGCTTGGTGATGATGTCGGCAACTTGCCGATCCGTGTGAACATACCGTAGTTCAACGTCACTGCTCAGGACCCGCTCATGCACAAAGTGATAATGCACTTCTATGTGCTTCGTGCGAGCATGGAACACAGGGTTCTTGGCGAGTTGCATGCTGCTTAGGTTGTCGCAGTAGACCAGAATCAGGGTCGGTACCTCGATCTGTAAGTCTTGCAGCAGTCGCCGAAGCCAAATGGCTTCACAGGTGGCAATGGTAGCGCCCCGATACTTAGCCTCAGTGCTCGACAGAGCAACTGTTGGCTGCTTTTTGCTCCTCCACGCAACAACCGTGCTACCTAGGGAAAACATGTAACCAAAGGTTGATCGGCGATCTGATGCATCGCCGGCCCAGTTGGCATCCATGTAACCGACGAGCTCTTCGGTTATACCTCACCAGTATAACATTCCTCGATCCTTCGTGCCACTTACATATCGCAGTATCCGCTGCCCACACTGAAGGTGCTCCACGGTCGGCTTCTGCATGAACTGACTTATCATTCCGACCGGATAGCTGATGTCAGGGCGTGTGATAGTCAGGTAAATAAGGCTTCCGGCAATTTGTCAGAACCGTTTCTCGTTGCAGGCTGGTCCGGAGTTGGGACAGAGCTTCTGGTTCCGGTCCAAGGGTGTGGAGACAGGTCGGCATTCTGTCATGCCGAACTTGTACAACATATTCAAGACGTAATGTCGTTGTGAGAGTAATATGCCGTCGGGGGTTCGGATCACCTCGATCCCAAGAAAATAATGAAGGTCCCCTAGGTCCTTCATCTCAAATGTGTCCGACAAGAGGGACTTGATGAGGTTGATTTCTGGAACACCCGGTCCGGTGATGACTAGATCATCAACATACAATAGTATACATACCGGGCCGGCTGAGCCTTGCCGGATGAACAATGAAGAGTCCGATTTGGAGGCCACAAACCCCATCTTACGCAACCGGTGCGTGATCTTCGCATTCCAAGCTCGAGGGGCTTGCTTCAGGCTGTACAACGATTTCTTCAGCCGGCATACCGCCGACTTGTTCATCTCCGATTGAAAGACGGGGGGCTGAGTCATAAAGACTTCTTCTTCAAGATCACCCTGAAGAAATGCATTCTTCACATCCATCTGGTGAAGATGCCAACCCCTTGCTGCAACAACTGCCAGCACCACACGAACCGTCGTCATCTTTGCTACCGGAGCGAAGGTCTCATCGTAGTCAATTTCGTGGGTCTGCACATATCCCTTCGCCACTAACCGGGATTTATACCAGTTAACAGAACTATCGGCGTTGTACTTTACCTTGTATATCCACTTGCATCCGATCGGTTTACAGTGACGAGGAGGGTCAACCAGGTCCCATGTCTTGTTGACATCAAGTGCCCGCATTTCTTCCTCCATAGTGGCACGCCAATTTGTCTCCTTGGCCGCTTTTGCGTAGTCACCTTAGTCATGAACGCATAGTGATGCGCCATGTACTCATTGTACCCGTACCGCTTGACGGGATCCTTCTGGCGGGTGGACCGACGTAACTCACTGTTACCCGGTTTGAGGCCCTTCTTGGCCGGTTCGGTCTTCATTGCCGAAGATCCGCCTTTCTCCTTGCCAGAGTCGGATGCACACTGATCCAACTCATCGTTGCCGGTTTCGAATTCCGGCATCTTCTTCTTCCCCTTCTCTTTGCGCGTGAACCGTCGCCTCGGTTCCTTACGCGGGGAGTGCACGACAGAGTCTCCACTACTCGCTGGTTCCTCATCGGATTGGTCAGATTGACTCAGTCTCTCATTTGGCCTGCTCAACCGAAACCATTCCGGACTATCATCCTGAGTCCACGTTTCATCATCCTCTACCTGGGCCGGTTCAGGCTCACTAGCCTCATTCACCAGCACCGGGTCGGATTCGGAAGTCGGAGCCGGTAAGGAGTACCACGATGCCAATTCATCAAACTCGACATCTCGACTAACTCGGACCTGCTTTGTCCAGGGGTTATAACACTTATAACCCTTTTGCTCTTGAGCATAGCCGATTAGTATGCATTTTTCTGATTTTGCATCCAGCTTCCTCTGCTTCTCTTCCGGTACATGCACATATGCAATGCTACCGAAGATCTTAAGGTGTCTCAAATTTGGCTTGCGCTCGAAATACAGCTCGTGAGCTGACACCTTGTCACCGATCCGGTTCTGGATGTAGACAACTGTTCGGACTGCCTCCGCCCAGTAGAATTTGGGCATGCTCTTCTTCTCCAGCATTGCCCTTGCCGCATCAATAAGCGACCGGTTCTTCCTTTTGGCAACACCATTCTGTTGCGGCGTGTATCTGCAGCTAAACTCTCGCCGAATTCCCTTTTGCTGCAGATAACTGTTGAATTGGCCGGAAAAGTACTCTTTTCCGCCATCCGATCGCAGGCATTTGATCCTCCTCTACGATTCCCGTTCCACCATGCTTTGGAGACTCCGGAAACACTCGAAGACTTCACTCTTCCGCTCAATGAGGTAGATCCATGTGTGCCGCGTATAGTCGTCGATGAAGGAGACGAAATATCGACTCCCGCCAAGACTAACATTTTGTGCCGGTCCCCACACATCTGAATGGATAAGGTCGTGCTTGTTACGGCTCCGGTTACGTTCGGTGGGGAATGGAAGCCGGTGTTGCTTCCCGAGTTGGCAGGCTTCACATAGTTGGGCCTTCCGGCCGCTAAACTTCGGCAAACCGAAAACAACTTGTTTCGTTTGTAGGTCTTGAAGCCTCCGGTAATTGACATGGCCTATCTGCTTGTGCCACAGGTCGATGTCCGATTCGACCTTCTGTCCTTTTGCAAACAGAGCGGTGCCGATGTCATTGGTGTCGAGGATAAACATCCTCCCGTCTCTGCGCCCTTGCGCAATAATCTGGCCCTCTTCCTCGATGAAGCACCCGAGGTGCGTAAACCACACCTGCATCCCTTGGTCGACGATCTGTCCGACCGACACCAGGTTCTTCGTGATTGTCGGAACGTGTAATACGTTCATCAGCTTCCCCTTCTGTCCGACGTGGCTCAAAGGGAATTCTCCGACGTGCACAATTGGGTGAGGAGTGTCGTCTCCGGTTTCGATTACTCCTAGTTGATCCGGTTTCTCCAAAAAGGAGAACCACTCTTTGTGGTTTGTCATGTGGTTCGACGCACCGGAATCAACATACCACACTTCCTCTGATTTGGAAGTGGGCTTCTTCATCGAGTTCGCCTCGTGCTTCATCACCAAGGCTGGCCCGTTACCATTCTTGGATCCTCCCGATCCCTTCGCGTTGTGCAAGCTTTGCCGACCATCCTTGCCGGCCTTGCCGGATCCGGATTTGTCCGAATCGGCTCTTTTTCTCCAGCACTCGCTTTCTCTGTGGCCCTTTTTGCCACAGTACTAGCATTCCGTTGTTGACTTCTCTTGGCGTCTTCCGGTGTCGCCATGACTCCCCTGCTTGTGGGAGTCCTGGAACTGCTGTCAGCACGTTCTCTGTGCCTTTGTTCTCGCTCTTGCCGGCCGCCTCCATTGCGTGCCAACCCGCCTCGTCCACCACGCCCACGGGACCGATCCGCCTCCGTGTACAACATCCGGTTGTCAATGGGTGCGCTAGTTGACGCACTGACGTGGTTCTCCTCTACAAGGAGCATCGACTGTAAGTCGAAAAATGACGGCGTATTCTCCCTTGTACACACCGCCATTCGGAACGCTCTAAACTTAGATGCCAGGCCCCCAAGACAGACCTATACCATCTTGTCTTCCTCTATAGTAACGTTGATAGAGGCAAGAGAGTCACAGATCTCTTTGATCCAGGCCGTGTAATCCGCCACCGACATGTCCTTCTGTCGAACATTTCTCAACTCCTATCGGAGTTGCAGCTTCCGGGCTGTAGTGCTCGCGGCGAAAACCTTCTTCAGGTTCTCCCAAGCCTCCTTCGGCGTCTTGGCGTCTCGGATGTGGCTCAGCAGCTGGTCTTCGACACTGGACGTGAAGTAGTACATCATTGTACTTGCCGATTGTTCCCACACTGGGAAGTCCTTATGTGCCGCATCAAGTGCTGTTTCGTTGGCTCCTTCGACGAAACTCAAGTAGCCATGCCCAAGCAGGTACTGGTGCATCTTATACGACCAAGATGCATAGTTGGATCTGTCGAGTTTCTCCACAGGGAGCGAGCTAGCCATCCCTCTATCCATCACTTCTTTGTCTGCTGTTTTACGACCTGTTAGGGTTTGCTTTCAAGCGTTTGTTGGCTCCAGAGGTTCTCAACCCTCGCACTTTGATACCATGTAAACGATTACTTGCGGAAGCGTTAGAAAACAGAGAAGGTATGGAATACACTGAGTACACGGGAGAGACAGAGAGAGTAGCACTTCAAGGCTATATTCAAAAAACAATAAAAACACTCTGTACATACAACTATGCTCAGTAGCATTATTTATACAAGTCCTCGTGGGACTGACAGAAGTACCACGTACTTCAATGCTCACACGAGCATCTGACACTTACTGCAAGACTATAATTGCCTAGTAGTCTACACTAATACTAGGCTTCCGGTTACTGATTCGATCCGGCTAACCGGCTCCCCAGCTCACCGGCTTTGTTGCTTGCTAGCTCGGTTGCTCACAGCTTACCGATTCGTCTCGCTTGCCGGCTCAGGCTTATTTAGCCGATCCGGCTCCAGTTGAGCTTGCCGCTCAACAGTTTGGTTTAGATTTTTTAATAAATGGTTCGGTTTTAGTTTGGTTTGGTTCTAAAACTCGGGTTTATCGGTTTATAGGTTTAAATGGTTTGGTTTTTGTTTTTTGAAAAGATATCTTGTCATTAGTATAAACAATTTACAAGATTTTAAACCTCTATGTGATTGGCGGGGGAAACAACCATTTCGGCGGCGGAAAATGCCAATAAGGAGTGTTGTAATTGGATGTCATGAATGGAGTAGCTGTCCAGATAATAAGAAACTCACCCCGTTGAGCAATTTTAGCCTCAGAGTCTCCAACTATACCATCCCATTGACTCTTCAAAGTATGAATTATGTCTAACCAAATGTTAGAAACCACTTCAGGTGGTGGTGTTTTAAGTTGATGGAAAACGAGAGAACATCGAGCCTTCCAAATGTGATATACAATGGTACTACTCAGTATCTCCCATACTGGCTGGACTTCCTTCCTTACTCCTGAAAACTGTAATGACAGTAGTGGTAATGTATGAACACTTCCATATTTAGTGTAAAATCCATGGTCCATAGATTCATTGTCATAATGGAACGCATCACGGACATGTGATGTCCAAACCACCACGCCCCAAGTGAAAACCAATGGGGGAAAATAATGAGGCAAAATTCTAAGGGGTCGTTGCCATATCTGTTGAGATTCAATGCACTCCCATAAACAATGTTTTTGAGTTTCCATTTGTAATTGACATCGAATACAACCAAAAGATACTCCCACTCTATGCAACCATGTGCCTATCGGCAAGGCCTAGTGTACAACTAACCATTGTACATGCAATATTTTGTGTGGTTATTTTCTTGCCCATAAGATAACCCAAAATTTTGCAAGGAAGTGGGGAGTAATACCTTGTTGATTCCAATATTGAGATGCACCTGGCAACACATCACGTGTATCTGAAAGTACATGTCTTCCCAACTGTACAGAATATTGGAAGAAATTGAACTTGTTACCTGTGTAAGGATCTGTCCACTGATAATCAATTGGGTCCCAATCTAATCTGAATATCAGTTTTTTAGCTAACACCCACAACTTCCAATGTGGCCTTATGTCCTCTATCATTGGATCAATATACCATTTACGGTCAGCATATCCAATGACCCTTATCTTGTGCTCAATACTATGGGGGTAATCTATCACCGTTTCCGGGGACTAAGATAATTGGTTTGTTTCATCCACCTCAAACAACCAGTATGTCTTATCATCTGAATACCCCTTCACAGCCAAGAGTACTTCCAATCTTGAAAAAACCCCAACCCATCTATGGTTTACATTATTGGGTGGTATAAGAAGTCTACTCATAGCTTCATGAATTTGTTGATACATTATTTGGCCGCCATGCATACTACGTAGGATTTCTTTTTGCTCTTTCAATGAACGCGATAACTTTTTTTTCCAAGTCTAAACTGTTTTCGTTGGACCCTCTGTCATTTTCCCCCACGATAGCCATTGTCTAGAACCCAACACTGAACCATTTGATGTTGTAAACAACGGGTTCCAAACTATCTTTTGTCTGAGATAGTCAACATAATGTTTGGGATTAGGTTTATTATGAAGCAAACTAGGTAATACATGTTTCCATGCTGAAACTAATGTCCTAATAAATTTGTCTTCCCATCTATTGGCTGAAGGTACTCGGAATTTTTCCCTAAATATCCAATTTACATCCTTCGGGCAAGGGGCGCTTAAACGAGGAGAGCAATCTAAAAACCAGTCAATCAATAATACTTTCCATATCTCTTGCCCCGGTGTAAATCCTCTAACAAGCAACTTACTTAACAATGTTCTTGATTGATCTACTGGATCAATAATACCTACTCCTCCTTTAGAACGAGGTAAGGTAATAACATCTCATTTCACTTTCGACCGAGCATTGCCTTCCGTTTTACCGGACCACAAGAAATTACAAATCTGTCTACGTATTTTCAAAATGCATGACTTGGAGAATATCCAACATGACAAAACATACCATGTTGAAGCCAATAAAACCTGGTTAACAACTACAATCCGACCAACAAAAGACAACTTGACTGAACTCCATAATAATAACTTTTTTCGTAGTGATAATAGGAGGGGTGCCACTTGATGTTCCATTGAAAGATGAATACCTATCGTACACCCTACGTACCGAACAGGACAACCTGATGGTATCCATCGAAATTGCGGGTGTGGATCCCATAGAGGAGGCTCTACATCCCCCACCCAAAATGCAAAGGACTTGTTCCAATTGACCAATGCACCTGAAGCCTTACAAAATGTGGATATGGCCAATTTTGTTTTTTGCAAATTTTCCAAATCACCTTTTAAGTATAGGGTAGTGTCATTTGCAAACTCAACATCCCTTACTTCTATATGTGAGAGTGGGAGTCGTAGTCCCCATATACCAATATTACCAGCATTCAAAAAAGAGATCATTGCCTCAACAAAAAATAAAAACAGGAAAGGAGCCAAAGGACAGCCTTGGCGAACTGATCAAGAAATAGAAAACAAGGGTCCATAATTCCCAGCTAGTAAGACTCGGCTTTGTACCGAAATTCGAATTATATAATGAAGAAATACATGTTATCCATTCTTTTGAGAAACCAAAACGAGCCAATACACCTTGTAAAAATTCCCAATCAACACGGTCGTAAGCTTTCTCAAAATCAAGCATAACAATGACCAAGTTTTGATTAGATTTGGCTTCCAAAGCTACAGATTCCCAAAACGTATAAACATTATCCAAAATGCTCCTTTCCCGAATGAATCCTGTTTGTGACGGATGTATAACTTTAGGCATTATAGTACTAAGTCGTATACTAATTCCTTTAGCTAAAATTTTATACACTGTATTCAATAATGTAATCAGGCACCATTGCTTGATGTCCAATGAAGGACCTTTTGATTTAGGGATAAGGTAAATTAGTCCTTCTGTAGAATATGGAGGCATATTACCCTTCCGAAGAATTTGTTGGAATGTTGTACATAAATCTGCTTTGAACAAGTCCCAATATTTAATGAAGAATGTTGGGGTTAAACCATCCATACTTGGACAACAATTTTTAGGCAAAGCTTGGAGTGCTTCACTCAATTCCCCATAAGTAAGAACGTCTTGGAGCTTGACATTAATATCTTGTGTTATTCTTGAACTCAATTTATTCCATACAGAAGACCGACTTATTAAATCCTCATTGGAGAAGGAAACGACTGATAATAGGTCAGAATAGTATCGTGTGGCTATTTCTCTCATCACTTGAGGGTCAGATGAGATAGTTCCATTCTCATGTTGTAGTTGTTTGAATGAAACCGCATTATGATTTGGTCTCATGGCATGAAAAAATTCAGTTGTGTATTTATCACTCATTTGGGTCCAATTAGCTGCCCTATGATGATATTGAAATTTTGCACATTTTTCTAATAGTATAACAAGTTCTTGTCTTGCTGCCCCAAGTTTCTTAGCAATCCAAGTGCAATGTGGATAACGTTCTTGTAATTGTTGTAGAGAAACAAGAGAAGTACATGACCATTTCTCCTTTTCTTGTAGCATAGAAAACCTCTCCTTGGATTTATCCCTAAAAAATTCTGAAATACATCGTAAGCCATTAGCTACCCACATAGCCATTGATTCATGTATAACATATTTTTGAGACCATAATTCAGCCACTTGTAAGGAAAAGTCATTGTCTAACAACACGTTGTCGCGGAAATCTGTGCGTGCGTGTCGGGTAGGACGGGACCGCGGGGGTCTTGGACTAGGGAGTGAGGAAAGGGAAGGAAGCTTGAGAGTTTAACCGAGTAGAAGGGTTAAGGTTAGAGAGATTAAGATTAAAGACAAGACAAGATCCATCGAATGATTATATTACGAAAACACCACATGAGTTACAACCATGGCAGCGTAGGCCGAATGTAAACCACTAGATGAAACCCTAACTGAAACCCTAATGGTCTACCCAAACCAACCGAATGGCGACCCCCTCCAAAGTGACCCCTCTCACTCCGTTTTATAGTGATAAGGGGTAAGGCACATTACAAAAAGGGAGGCCAAATATCCCCTTCTTTCAATGGGAATATTTGCCTTGACCTTAGGATGAGAGATTGATGGGGCCTTAACTCCCTCTCCTAACACTTTCGCACACAACCACACCCTCTACTTATTACACCCGTATTTCCATGCACTCCCCTTTAGTCTACATGTGCATGAGCCCCTAATTACACATCACCTTTTCACAAACTTTGTAGTGCACTTTTAGCACCTTATATTCTACCCTTTCGTTTACATTTGTTACTTTATTTTACAATTCTATCAAGTGCATGTGCAATGTTGCACATTCCCATTTTATTCATCCCGCTCGGGTTTTCTCACCATAATTGAAAATCCTCACGACAACGTGTTTAGGAATTTTCAAATTGGAGAATTCCTTAAAGTTTTGGGTCGAAATTGACAGGATAACTGGAGCATGATCAGAGAAAGTAGTTCCCGACATTATATGTATTGTACCAGTTGTTGAAAATAAATTTTCCAGATACATAGAATCTATCCAATCGAGCTAAATTAGTACCATTTACACGCCTATCTGATCTTGAAAACAAAAGTGAGGTGTTTGTATGAACCATCAAAGGAGCGTGCCAAGCATCTAATATTTGTAAGGAAAACACCAATTGTTCCCACATTACTAATTCATGGCCATGTATCGTGGTTGAGCTACCTCCCATTCTATCAATGGGGTCCTCAAGCATTTTCAAATCACCAGCGATACACCAATGATCAAGGGAAGGCAGATTATTTAATAATTTTTTCCAAAATTGTTGTTGTGCAAAGGCAGTATTAGGAGCATATATATTCAAGAGTCCCCATGTAATCTCTCCTTCTTGCATAATAATATATTGAGCCCTTCTAGGAATGACCACTTGTTTTTGGATAATGTATGGAATCCACCTCTGAGAAATAGCCATACAAACCCCACCATGGACTTTTGTGTTGCCCATTGCGGGAGACTAGAACATGTCCCAGTTTCCAGATAGAATAGAACCATAATGAGAAATTCTAAAGGTATTTAAATGATGTTCTTGTATTAAAAGAAAATCTAAGGATCCACCCACTATACATTTGTTAATCTCTTGACGGAGACGATGTTTGTATCGTCTATATAAGGGGCTCCCTAACTCCTGAACATTCCATGACATCACTCACATTTAAGGAAACTTGGGTTGTTGTGATGCCATTTTCATGTTTTTTGCTAATGGCTCCAGATTGGCCTCATTGCCCTCTTGCTCACCTCTTATGGAACATGATAAAGGTATCGCATCGCGTACCATTCTATAATGATGATGAGCTTTAGCTAATACTTGACCTTCTAATAACCCCATCTTCATGAATATAGGTATATCCACAATTTGGAAGGATCTCAGATTCTAAGGAGACAACCACCTGTCTTCGTCCCGTCACATCAAACAGTGGCAAAAGTTGTATAGTTGCTGCCTCAAGTTCCCTTAATAGTACTTCCCCAAAATTGTCACAATTAACATATTTTGCGAAGTGTAATGTTTGTTTTCTAATAGCCAATCGAACATCTGTTGTCACCCATGTTTGTTTATCATAACCACAAAAAGGAAATGAAAATCCTACCAGAGATTGCATAGTCTTGAAAAGAACATGAACGGGTATTGATGCAACGCCATTATCAACCATGTCTCCCAACAATTTCAAAAACTCAAACCCATATGTGGCATTCCATATGTGGCATTCCATCGGGGGGCAATCTTTCAATACATGGCCTTGTTGTTTACAATAAAAACATTGTCCAGGCATACCTACACACTCCAATTTTTGCATGAATATCGTCTTCCTGGTGAGTGATGGTAGAAGTACCTAAGTAGGTAAATTTTCGAATTGATGGATATCCTGTTAGCTTCGTTTCTAATGCCTCCTCACGAGGAGGAAGAACCATGCCAATTCTTACTGTGATTGATGGGAGTACAACCATGTACTCCTTAGGGATTCTCGGGAAAACCACAAAAATCGGGGTCAAACAATGCCCTGAATTCAACATTTCGACAGGATCAAAGCCCGGTTTCCAAGGCACAAAACAAGCAATAGCATTTCGAATATTGATCACATTTGCATTCAACATGACCACACCGGATTCGGCTGTATCCAATTCTAGGTGATAGAATGCATGTCCAAGAATTTGCACATCAATGATTTTTCCTATCCTATGTTGGAAAGCCGCGTGGAGGAGATCTCTCAAATCTCCTCTATTCGGCATTAAACCTATAACCCTACACACTATTCAGTATGAATGTAAACGACTTACCTCTCTTTTCAACATCGCTTCCTCTTCCGGTGTGAAGACAACAATGAAGGCTGACCGTGGAGGAGTTGTCGGGGGCACTGCATCAGAGTTCCCCTGGTGTACCGTATCAGCCATCCTCTTCGTCTTGTCTACAACGATCTGCGCATCCTTCTCTTCACCATTCGTTATCTATTTTCCCTCTCCTTGTAGTTGTGTTTCTTTCAGAGATGCTTAAAATTTGAAGCTTCTTCAATGGAATCTTCTCTCCAAAACAGAATGAAGTCTCTGTGGGGAAGGAGAAACTGGGTGAGGTGTGGACAGGAAGGTTATTGAGAAGAGCAGAGAATGGAAGCGTAGCATTGGCGGGCCGTGACTATCTGTCTCTCTCTTTCATCTTCCACAATCTTAGATTGATTCGAATTTGGTTCTTCTTCAAATGGTTTGGTTTATTGGTTTTTGGTTAACTTTTTTTCCCCCTTAATGGCTTGTTAATTTAATGGTTTTTTGTTTATTTAATTAATTTAACCTAAATGTTTATTTAATTTAATGGTTTAATTAATGTTTTTATTGATTTAATAAATTTAACTTATTAAGTGCTCATTTAATTTAATGTTTATTTTAGATTTTTAATTAGTTTGCCTTAAATGGTTAAGTTTAAATTTTTTATTAGATAGTTCGGTTTGGTTTCAACTTTTCCCTAAACGGTTTGGTTTACCTTTGCTTAAATTGTTTGATTTAAATGGCTTGGGAGTTCATAAATGGTTTGGTTTGGTTTTTGTTTTATATAAATGGTTCGGTTCAGTTTGGTTTCGAGACAAAGAAACCAAACCAAGCCCATCACTACTATCTACTGATAAGCTACGAGCTTGCCTCAAACAAAGCCTTCCTTCTAGACATCTCGCTTTCACAATGTAGTATTTATCCCTTATTGTGAACTACATGCCCACATCAACGTATCAACTTCATTGCTACGAACCACTTACGCAAAACATCTAAAATAAGCTCTCTTAAAATCATGATTGTCGGTTTCAACGACTGGCCTCACCTTCCGGTCCACAATCTTGTACTTAGTGTTGACGTGGGTGGTTTGACTCGCCCCGTCTGAACTTTGCTATCTCCACGTACATGTCGATCGAATGGACCAGAATCATCCAATCCTCAATTAGACCTCCCGCAATCATCCTCTCGATCTCCCCGAGGGTGTCATCGAACGAGACCGTTTCCACGACGTCGTTGATCTTGTCATTGGGGCCCATGGCTCCACATGCCCTTAGACGCCCCTCGACTCTTCGTCTTTCACAGCCGACGATGTCGACTGATGTACAACCTCCATTGTCAGAGAGCAAAATTTCTCATCTAATCTACAAGTGTGGGGTTTTGGCCGGTTGTCCGGACTATTACGATCCCACGCCATGGTAGCCCTTTTAAAAAATCCTCTCAGCCTTCGCCACCTGTCATGAGGCAAGACTCGAACCCATGACCTTATGTTACATGGGTCGAGCTTTTGACCATTAGACTATATGTTGTAATACGAAGGATATTATTTTCATTTAGGATTTATTATAGAAAATTGATCTATATTCCAAATTTCTTTGGAACATTCTAGAAACTTCAGGAGTGCTCTTGAGAACACTATAAAAGGAGGCACAAGGCATTATTTCGAACCAAATCGGTTCAACATCAGTCTTAAGCCTCCTAGCTACTATTGTATATTCCCTTAACATTATATATATCTTTTGTTATCCTCATTCTCTCTCTCTCTCCCTCTCTCTCTCTCCCTCTCTCTCTCTCCTTCTCTCGAGAGTTCTGCACCTCCCTTAGTACTAATCCTCATCTTTTAGTACTAATTCCTTCTCTGTTTTAGTACTATTCCTAACAATACTTCTCTGTCTTAGTACTGCTCCTGACTGTTTGAACCAATTTTTTCTCATTCCTTCTCTTCCTTTATCTTCTTACTTCTCCCTCCCTTCATACTAATCTCTTATTCCTCTTTTCTCTCATACTATGGCCATTGTTAGCGCTCAAGAATATCAATCCGTTTTCTCAGAGCTGCAATGTTGGAAAGAGAAGTTCCTTGCTTTGGAACAAGAACATCAACGGTTGTTAGGGGATCTTTAACAAATCTCCTTAGAAAAGCGGCAGACGCAACAATAACATGGGGAGCTAGTGGTACGCGTGCTGTCATGATAACACTCACATCATGCATCGAAAGGATAATGACACTCACATTATGCTTTGAAAGGATTTGAACCCACGACGTTGTTGTACACATGTCAAATCCTTAGCCATTGTATTAATATTCTTGTATGCATAGTTTTTAGAATAGGAAATCTAATATCATAGGAATATTCTATATTACTCTACAATCTAGAATGACCTAGAATATTCTAGAGTGTTCTATACACTAGAACCTTCTAGAATACTCTAGAGATATTCTAGATTACTCTACATTCTAGGATAACCTAGAATATTCTAGAGTGTTCTCTATTACTTATAAATTGGGATCTACCACTCATCCCAAACCTAAATTGGTTCAACCCCATTTTGTAGTACTCAGTTGCCTACTCTTTGTAATCCATTTACTCTTCAATATAATAATTCCTTTTCAATTATCTCTCTCTCTCTCTCTCTCTCTCTCTCTCTCGACATGTGCAACAACTCGAAGCAAGCTTAGTAGCGATGCAACAACAAGAACCCAGTACGCAAGGGATTCATAAAGAACCCAAGATCGGCCTTCCCATGAAATTTGATGGAACGTGATCACAGTTTAGAGGATTCCTTAATCAGGTACGATTAGTCATTCAAATGCATCCTTCTCGATATCCCACCGATGCATCACAAGTGGGACTAGTAGGCACTCTACTTAGTGGCACAACTTTGGCATGGTTCGCCCCCCTGTTAGAAAAAAGCTCTCCCTTGTTAAATAATTTTGAAGAGTTTATTACCGAGTTTAAAGCCTGTTTTGGAGATACCGATAGTGTTAGAACATCAATCAACAAAATCCAAAGATTGCGCCAAGGTCAATAGCCGGCCTCAGCTTATGCTGCGGATTTCCGTCTTCTCGCCACCGATATTCCCTGGGATGACCAGGCACTAATGGAGCAATTTCATTTTGGCCTACGTAATGAGTTAAAGATTTACTCTTAACTTTCACCGAGGAGCCAAAGTCATTGACAAAAGCAATCAAGCATGCGGTGCGATGCAATAATCGCCTCTTCAAATGACGTTCGGAACGTTAGTTCCAAATGCCACAGACAAGATCGGAGCCAGGCCTTTCCCAAGGGAGTCATTCAATACGTTGTCGTGAAGAATTTCGACCAGAGGCGGAAACCGGGAAATATTGGCTACATCGGCGGGGTGCAGCATGTGCGCTCACCCTTGTACATTTAGTGTGAATAACGAGAGCGCCTTTATGGTGCCGAAGAGTAATTGAGTCGGGACAAGAATCCATGTAATAAGGGATTTATCCCACGATGCTACGGATCCCTCTCCTTGTTCTATAAAAGGAAGGGAGCGCCCTTGGTGAAGGGGTTGCCCATTTTGTATTAGTAGGGTATACCGTTAGATTAAGAATCGTCCTCTCTTTCTCTTTCCCTTCCTCTTGTTTAGGGTTTCGTTTTTCTTCTTCTTGCCTCTGCTTCTTCCTCTTTGTCGTTCTGAGTATCGAGCCTTGGCATCTCGTGTTCCTGTTTTCTGCTCGTTCTCTGTGCAAGACCCCGCTCGGCACGACAAGCCCGAGAACTCCCCGACCGGCGGCTTGGCAGTCGATGACTGTTGTAACCTAAGCTACTTAGGTCGGGCTCGATACTAGTATTGTATCTTAGTCTTGTAATATATGCATGGAGGGTTCTGCGTATCGGTGTTTGTGTGGGTGTTTTGGTGTTCTCTTACCTCTGTTTCTGTACATAAGGGCGTGAGTTGGGTCGGCGTGGTGTGTGTGTGTGGGTGGGAGTCGGTGTCAAGCACGCTCTCTCTCTCTTTCTCTCTCCCATTCGGTTGCTTCCGGAACGCGTCCGGAATCATCTTCTCCGCTTCTCTTCTTCCCTCGTCCGAGACCCCCGTGGTCCCGCCCTTCTACACGCGCGCGCGTAATAACGCGACATCTTTGGTGAACCCGACGTGAAGGGCGGCAAGGGAGAATGGTGTTGGAAGAAGAAGACTTCGTGCAACTTTTCGTCGAAGTGGTGAGGGTGTTTGGATGAGCGACAACAAGACGAGAGTCAGCGCAACAAGCGGTCGAGCGAGTGGTCGAAAGAGTCGGCCATTTCAAAGGGGACAAAGTCCCATCTTACTTGGAAGCCTACAACGCGGAAATGGAGGAGCGAGACGTGGACGAAGCGTTGAGGCTGGAGTTCTTCTATCGGGCTGTCGCCGTCCGTATGCACGCGGAAGTGAAGGAGCTTCGAGAAGCTCATAGTTCGTGGGAGGCCTTTGAAGAGGCACTCCTGCAGGCATATGGAGGACGACGGAAGAGCCAGGGACGACACAACTTCGACCAGTGGGTAGCATCGGCAAAGACCCACCGGCGCGCAATGAAGGCGATCCGAGAGTTCAAGCGACGGCTTGCTCGGCTCGCGGAGCAGGAACAAGGTTTGGTGGGGGCGGACAAAGTCCTATTGTTCGTCAGGTCAATCGGGATTGAGCTTGAAGACGATGACGGAGCGAATGGGCTTACGGAGGACTGGTCGAAGGTCGGAAGGGTGTGCCAACGGCTAGACAATGAGCGAGCCGAGAAGGCTAAGAGGAAGGCACGCGACGGTGTCGTGCCTTTCGGCTCCGGATCGTTGCGTGAGTCGGGTGGGAACCACCGGGGTTTTGGACTAGGAGGAGGAAGAATTTGAGACTATTATAATTATGAGTAGATTATTAGAAACTTGTGAATCCCACAAGTATAATGTATTTTATTGATTAATATTTATGTAAGAATATGTATTTAGATTGATAGAGAAAGATATAGAAATCTCGTGAATCCCACGAGTATAGTTTGTTAATTGGTGTTTTAGGAAATATATCCAATTTCCCAAATATTTCACACACCTATTACATTGTGCTCCCCATCCTTATGTAGTGATGGGAGAGACTAAGCATAGCTACATGCTTTTTTCTAATATGTTCATGCACACTAAATGTGCATGTGATGCTTTTCTAATCCTTGCTTTTATTTGCTAAATATAGTGCTCATGCACGCTAGATGTGCATGAGTCACTTTTTAGTTGCTTGCGTTTTTCTATAAAATATTGACGCACTCTAAAAATGCACGATTTACCTTTTAATAAAGGTAGGTAGCATAATGGTAAAGTTGAAGTTTGGCTACGTGGAGGTACAAGGTTCGAATCTTGTCCTATGCACGTGATAAATATTTTGATATTCTTATTTTATTTATTTATATGTAATTAAATCGTTTATATTATTTTTTTACTTTTTCACGTAGTGTACGAAATACACTACGACACTCGCCCCCTCCGAACCCGCACATCCTCCGGTATGTGCCGAAGTTGCCGATGCTCGTTGTCTCCCTTTCATCCTCCGTTTGTCCCGCTATGTCAACTTTGTCTCTCCATTTTGAGTAGACCCATTCTTTCCACCCGAACCATTGTCGCCATCTGATCCACCATATTCTTTGTTCATTCGTGGTAGTGTCTTTTACTGGGCTCTTTCTTGTCTTCATCAACCTTGACTTTTTTCCGGATCGCTCTTGTCCGATCAACTTTCGGTTTGATCGGCTTCCGATCGGATTCGTATTCGGCCGAATCGGAATCGGTTGTTCGGTTTCGATTGAGTCGGTCTCCTTCCGGCCCGGTTTCGATCTATCGGTTTCGGTTTCGGTTGGCTTTCTTTTCCTCGTTTTCACCAGCCTCGACCGGTCCAACCTCCAATTGAGTCGGATTAGCTTCTTTTCGATCGGCTTTCTTTCGGATCAGAATCCCGTCCGGATCACCTTCCATCCAAACCGGCTTCCGACTTTACCTTTCTTGCTGCCACCTCCCGTCTCTCCGGTCTCACGTTGGTTCTCGGACACAACTGCCGAAGTCTCTAGAATTAGTGGGTAGGAATCCTCGGTATTATCATCCTCCATTGTTTCACCCATAGCCATATTCTCGGCTATCTCTCCGTCGTATTCGTCGGCTTCGACATTCGTTTTCTCTCCGCCACCTTCCGTCTCTTCGGTCTCACGTTGCCTTTCGATCGCAACCGCCGGAGTCTCTGGAATCAGTGGTGGGGAAGTCTCGATATGGCAATCCGCCATTGATTCGTCCATAGCCACCTCCGATTCGATTTCGTCTTTTGTGGCTACCTCCTTAATCACATCCGCTTCACACTCTTTCACTGCATCAATTATGGAAACATCAATTATGCTTACCCCTTTTTCACCTGATGTTTCGGACACTTGTATTTCGAAATCTTCTTCTACACTTGGGTTATCGGCCTTATCCTTCGCCGTCGTTCTTTCGCAAGACAAGAGGGTAGCTTGTTTTACACCCTCTTCCGTCGCACCATCATGTTGTATTTCGGCCTTCATATCGGCTCCATCGTTTGTCTTCAATCGACCATCCTTCATCGGCCATGTCGTTGACAAGATTCTCATCTTCCTCTCATCATGTCTCTGGCATACCCTTTCGACTTTGGCCCAATCCTCGGTAAGACCGTTCGCACCGTCATCATCTTCGAGTTCGATCCCGATGTCCATCCTTTCTTTTCGATCGATCGATTTTACGAACATTAGGACTTTATCCTCCCCCACCAATCTTCGTTCCCGCTCCGAGAGTCGAGCAAAACGATGCTCGAACTCTAGGAATGCTTGTGTTGCACTTCGGTGGGTCTTCTCCGATGCCACCCATTCGTCGAATTCTCGTCGATCTCGTCCCGTCCATCTCTCATAGTCATATGCCTCCCGTAAAGCTTCTTCAAAGGACTCCCATGTCGAGTTTTGTTGTTGTATCTTGTGGATTCTCTCTTGTAGTTCGTCCGAGGCCACCCGACTAAAGGATATCACTTGCAATCCTTCCGGTATCCGATATTGCATCATCTCCGCCTTATATTCACGTAGGTAACGTGACACACCCTTACCGTTGAATTCCCCGTTTCGTCGCAGAAGCCGCTCTACTGCCGCCTTCATCTCCGACATCGCACGTTGTTCTTGTTGCATCCGCTCAAACATTATCATCATCATGTTCATCGCCTCTTGTTGATTCTCCATCTCCTTGCCACCCGTCTTCACGTCGGGTTCACCAACTGTGTCGTGCCTTTCGGCTCCGGATCGTTGCGTGAGTCGGGTGGGAACCACCGGGGTTTTGGACTAGGAGGAGGAAGAATTTGAGACTATTATAATTATGAGTAGATTATTAGAAACTTGTGAATCCCACAAGTATAATGTATTTTATTGATTAATATTTATGTAAGAATATGTATTTAGATTGATAGAGAAAGATATAGAAATCTCGTGAATCCCACGAGTATAGTTTGTTAATTGGTGTTTTAGGAAATATATCCAATTTCCCAAATATTTCACACACCTATTACATTGTGCTCCCCATCCTTATGTAGTGATGGGAGAGACTAAGCATAGCTACATGCTTTTTTCTAATATGTTCATGCACACTAAATGTGCATGTGATGCTTTTCTAATCCTTGCTTTTATTTGCTAAATATAGTGCTCATGCACGCTAGATGTGCATGAGTCACTTTTTAGTTGCTTGCGTTTTTCTATAAAATATTGACGCACTCTAAAAATGCACGATTTACCTTTTAATAAAGGTAGGTAGCATAATGGTAAAGTTGAAGTTTGGCTACGTGGAGGTACAAGGTTCGAATCTTGTCCTATGCACGTGATAAATATTTTGATATTCTTATTTTATTTATTTATATGTAATTAAATCGTTTATATTATTTTTTTACTTTTTCACGTAGTGTACGAAATACACTACGACAACGGTGTGCCATTACAGCGGGAAGAGGCCGAACGACAAAGAGAGTCGGCAAGGGTCGGCGTTGGGGCTAGGATTCTGGAGGCGTACGCAGCTCTTGAGGCGATGCTCGAGGAAGAGGAAAGATCGAGGCCGCAAGCCGAGACCGAGGAGACGGACTTGCCCCACGCGATGGCGGGAGATCGGTACCACGGTACCATGGGAGAGGGTGCGGAACAAAATGCCCTCTCGATTTGCGGAGAATTGCCGAACGAGGACAAGGTTAGGAGCGGAGAAGAGCCCTCCACGCGGATTCTGGAGACTCTGATGGTCGAGCCCGTGTGCTGACATGAGACTGGAGAGAAGGAAGACGCCGACGAGGAGTCCTGGCACAATGCCAGCGAAGATGGATGGGAGATGGCCCGCGAAAATGTCGACGAAGAGACCAAGAAACGACCCGACCGGGGACCGAACCGTGCGACGCTCCGATACAGGTGGTGCGTGATCTGGTCGTGGATTGTTCGATCGGGGCCCGATTCGGCATGAAGGTGCCGATACGGGAGAGGGTGCGGAACGAGCCGCCCTCTTTAACATGGGGAGAAAGACCGATCGGGCGAAGGTCGGGAATTGGAAGGAAGGTGATCAAGGGTTCATAACGAGTCCGGCAAGGTCGACATCGAAGCCGAAACTCCGAACATTGGAGAATCAAGCCCAGGCGGGGCTTGATTGATCACAGAGCAGATGCTATCCACCGAAACCACTAAAAGGGGTGGTGGCCCGGACGAGTCGGCAAAAGACGTTGTGAAATCGGTTACGCCACATCCTATCCGGAGACTTCGGCAGTTCGGCCAACGTGGCAATGTGAGACCAAAAGAGATGGAAGATGGAGGCAGGAACGCAGCAAGGAGAGCGACAACGAGTTCGGGAGAAGTACAGGGGATGAAGAGGAGAACGAAGACCAGTCCTACGGAGATCTTCACACTAATCCGGATGTCGGCCCGAGTGCCGGCGTGATTCCGAAAGTCATTGACTTGCTCAAGGAGAAGGTGGCGATGGGGATTCTAGAGCCATCAACTGCTTCGTACTCAAATCGATGGTTTACGGTTCAGAAGAAGAATGGGTCACTCCGATTTATCCAAGACTTGCAACCGGTGAATAAGGTCACGATCCAGAACTCGGGAGTCGGTCCGATAGTGGACGAATTTGCGGAAGCTTTTGCCGGTCGTGCGATATACTCCATCGGAGACCTATACTCGGGGTATGACCAATTCCAACTAGCCGTGGAGAGCCGATGTCGTGAAGAAAACCGTCCACAAGCGGAATCGGTGTACCGGAGCGTAGAAACCGACTCTTCATGCACGTGCGCCTTAAGTTGTACATAGGAGATCCTAGGTAGATTCGGTAGGTAGGGAGTAAAGGGGAAACGGCTCCTTCCTTGCCTATAAAAGGAGGGAGACGAGGAGAGTAAGGGGATCGCGGAGAGTCGAGGACGAAGTGCTGTCGGATTGGGCGCGAAGGCTTCTCTCTCTCTCTCTGGTTCGCAGACTCCATAGCTTCCTTCTGTGCAGGTTTCGGGAGGCTCGCGCTGCTCTGAGGAATGCCCGAGTGCTTCCGGCAACACCTCCAACTTGTTCCTGTCATTCTGTGCGTTTACGAACAGGTATCGGCATCTGTCCGCCGGCCTGTTCGGTTGTAACCGACTTCGTGTCTTGTTGTCTTCGTGTTCTTGTTGTTTGTCTTGTCAATACATACATACTTTCGTGTCTTTCTGTGTCGCTGTCCCACTCGCGTCTTTGCGTCGAAGGGCCGTGTCCCTGTGAATCTACGCTCGCACGTAGTGGGTCTCTCTCTCTCTCTCTCTCTCTCTCTCTTACTCTTCGGTACAGGACCCCCGAGGTCCCGCCTCACTCCACGCATCCGCGAGGAATACCTCGACATATTTGGTGAACCCGACGTGAAAGATGCGGCAGAAGAGCAGAAGATGAGGGGGTCGGATCTTGCAGAGGCCATGGCTTCGGCCGTGGATCGGATATTGAGCACACGCGAGGGCACCGGTGCCCTCGACAGAGCCATTGAGGCGGTCATCGGTACGATCGGCCGTTTCAGCGGAAAGGATGCTACGAAGTATTTGGCGTCCTACGGGGCGGAAATGCTAATGCGGGACATTCCGGAAGAGAGGCGTCTTGCCGGGTTCCCTCGAGTGGCGATGCCGAGCATCCATGCGGAGGTGCTCGAGGTACGGGCGGAGAGCCGTACCTGGGAGGAGTTCGAAGGCCGACTCCTAGAGAAATATGGGCTGGACGACGCGCTCCGGCTTTCGAAACGGGACTTCATGGAATGGGTGGAGTCCCCCGGCAAAGGAAGAAACGCATCGGCACTCCTCCGGGAGTTCGAAGAACGCTTTGCGCGCCTTTCGGCGCTTGACCGAACTATCCTGGATACGAGCCGGGTCCTACTGTTCGTCAAGTCGGTGGACGAGCGGGACCGGGATCAAGTTGGCTCCTTGCTGGAAAACGAAGACGGGTTGACAACCGACTGGGCTGCGGTTAAGAGAGTCTGTGGCCGTTTCGACAAACGGCGAGAATGGGCTGACAACGGGGCGGCAAGTGCGGGCTCTGTTACATCAAGGAGGCTTGAACCGGCACCGCAAGTGCGAAGGGAAGAAACCCAGGAATGGCTCGAAACCGGCCCGGCTTCGACCAGCATGGTCAATGGCTCGTCCGGAGGAGCCGCGCTAGAGGAGTTGACGCGGGCGATAAAGGATCTCCAGATCGCCCAGACTCGAAGGGAAGGCGGCGAATCGGCTCGTGATCGACGGCCGGCAGCGGGGAACAGGTGCATGTGGTGCGACGAGGTCGGCCACATTCGGAAGGACTGCGGCGATTTCGCAGAGGCGTTGAGAAACCGGGTGGTGTACCTGTGGGAAGGCCGGGTGCACGCTAGCGACACCAGGACGGCCCTGAGCCGAAATGACGGGCGAGGAGGTATGAAGAGACTGATGGAAGAGGCAGCGGCCCGACACGTGGAGGCCATCCACTACTCGGCGTCGGCCGGTATTCGGGTCGGGGGCAGCGAGACCCGAAAGGAGAGCAAAGACGGTTTCTGGTCGGCAATGCTGGAAGGCCTCGCCGGCGCGCGACTGAGGAAAGATGAAACGGACCACGTTGAGAGACGGGTCCGGGAAATAACCGGGTGGAGCGATCCGGTCGAGGAGAAGACGGGCTTCGTAGAAGCCGCTTGCCGGAACTACGAGGCTCTGGTAGAAGAAAAATGAGTGGGGAAAGC